>NC_142171.1:16698612-16843783 GCF_029865625.1 Vigna umbellata | reverse complement strand
AAAGTGACAAGATTCTTGATGAGGAAAAATTAGAGGGAGATGAGGAAAGGGTAGAGAGAAAAGAGAAAGAAGAGTTGAGTGAGAAAGATAAAGATGAAGAAAAAGAAAAAGAATTGGTTGAGAGAAAAGAGAGAAAGAAAATTTGTGTGAAGATAAAGAAGTTGAGGAGAAAAAGAGAAAGGAAGAAAAAAATAAAAGAAGAGAAAAAGAGAAAATTTAGGGAGAGAAAAAGGAAGAAAAAGAAGATGAGAGGAAAGAAGAAGAAATCACATGAAAAATCACATCCTCATCTAAAGAAGAATCATAGGAAGGAAAAGAAATTCAAGTGCTTTATGGAAATCTTCAAGAAATTGGAGATTAAAGTTCCTATGATTGAGACATTGCAACAGGTTCCTGGTTTGATCAAATTTCTGAAGAAGTTCAGTAGAAAGAAGAAAAAGAAGAAGGAACATGAGCTTTACTGGGTCAAGCTAATGACGTTAAAAGAGCGCTTGCTGGGAGGCAACCCAGTGGATTTAAAAACTTTTGATTTGGTTTTGTAACTTTTAAATTGTGGATATTATTCTGTAATTATTTTTGTTGGATCCAGCATCTACTGAAGGATGCTAGGTGGTTAAGCATCTACTGAAGGATGCTAGGTTTGTAACACCTGCTGATGGGTGTTGGTAAGAAAATTTTGCATCTACTAATGGGTGCTGGTGGAATTTGGGTCAGGCTCGTGACATTAAACAAGCGCTACCTGGGAGGCAACCCAGTTGATTGATTGTTTTCTGTTTGTTTATTTTTAGGATTTGCATAAGCATTTTTAACATTGAATTGCAGGGAACCTATGAGGGGTATGCTAGGAAGGCACGTAGGTCAAGAAAAGAAGGAGAGGAGCACATCACGAAAGTGCCGCTGAGCGGTATTTTACCGCTGAGCGGTACTCTCGCAGACTGGGCTTTAGTTCCCCTTAGCGGGACCCGAGCCCATTAGGGTATTTTTATACCCCAAGCTGCGTTTTAGGGTTTATTTCCAGACTTCTCTCTGCACAAACACTTCCACACACCTTCTCCTAGGTTTTCCACATCTTTTCACTCTTCCCTCTTTAGAAAATTTCTCTTCCACTCACTTTTACACTAGTGTGCTATCAAAGTTTGGGGTTGGAAGAGAGCATTCTAGTTTGGAAGCATTCTCATATCATCTAGCATCTCCACCCAAGTAAGTAAAATGCATTTTGTTCATTCTAGGGTTTTTGAAATTGACTGTGATTGTCAAAGCATGAATATTTAGGGGTTTTGATTTCTATGCATGATTTGATGATATATTTGATGTTTGAACCGATTAAACTGCTTGATTATGAACTGGAAAACTGAAAATTGCATTTGGGTGGAGTTAGGACAGTTTAAAAACGAGATTTGCAAAAATCTGCAGATCACCGCTGAGCGGCATTTACCGCTGAGCGGCACTCTGCCAGATTTGCTTTTTCTGGTTTGTTGCGTGTTTGAATGTGGCACTGGTGGCGCTGAGGGGAAATTCTGGCCCTCAGCGGTGGTTTAGCTTCAAAAGGAGTTTTGTTTTGTGTTTACTAATGATTAACATCATGTTCTGTGGTTTTGGATTTATGTTTGAATGCAGGAATGGCATCCTCTTCAGGAAAGAGATTGAAAACCATGGCAACCAAGAGAAAGGAAAAGGAACCAGAGCAGCCCCATAATGGCAGGTTCCTCTCTAGGAAACATGAGAAGCACTTTAGGGTGGTTCAGGACAGGAGACTTCTAATGGAGAGAAAGGTTGGAATGATACCTAACTTTGCTCCTCAATTTGGAGAGCAAGTGTTAGGGAATGATTGGGGCAAGCTAGCCACTTATCCATCACCTGCCAACATAGCTGTGGTCAAAGAATTCTACACCAATGCAAAGAAGATTGGTGATTATCCAGCTGAGAATTATTTGGGCTATGTTAGAGGCCATGCTATCAGGTATGATCCTGACTCCATCAATAACTTTCTGGATACTGTGTGGGCTGGTGAGCAATGCCAGTTTGCTCTTAGCATGGAGGAAGGTGCTGACTTTGAGGATGTTGAGAGAGTATTGTGCATACCTGGAGGACACTTCCAAAGGAATAGATCTGGCTCAGTGGTTAATATTAGGAGGACAGATTTGACTCCTCTTGCAAAGTATTGGATGGCATTTTCTCATGCCAACATTCAGCCATGTTCACATGTGTCAGATATTACTCTTAGCAGGGCACTCTTCATCTACTGTGCTATCAGAAACTTGAATGTTAATATTGGGCAGGTGATAGCTGATGAGATTAGTGTGTGTGCTAACACCTCAAACAACAAAGCACCACTGGGACATCCTTCTTTGATCACTCACCTTTGCAAGCTAGCTGGGGTGGACACTTCTGTTCCACCATTTGAGAGGTCAAGAAAAGCTATAGATGAGGCCTATTACAGACAGTACTGTGGAGGTGAGGAGGCAGCCCAGCCAGTTCCACCACGCCAGGCTCGTAGAGAGAGAAGGCCAGCACAGGGCAGGACTTCTGCTGATACTCATGAGGCAGAACCATTCCAGATGAGGGACATGTATATGTCTCTTATAGGTGCTCAGTTGCAGTCCATCCACAGAGGGCAGGTGGCCACGGCTGAGATGATAGTGGGGATGTATGATACCCCTCCAGCACACAGGTGGACTATGGATGAATTCCATAATGTGGTAGCTTGGCCAGAAGAACCAGTATATGGAGGAGCTGAAGCAGCTGAAGCTTCAGCCCGTGACATGGATGAAGATGAAGCTGAGGAGGAGGAAGCATTTGATGAAGATGATGATGAAGAGGAAGAGGAAGATACAGAGAGCTCGGACTGATGAGGAGCTGAGATAGCATTTACTGATGAATGCTATCATATGATTATGCTTTTATGGTTTAAGTTTTCTGAACTTATTTGTTTTTGTTTTTAGATTAGGGTTTGATGTACTCTATTGAACACCTGGTTTGTTATGATGGTTTGCTATTAACTGTGATAAGTAATGCTTGATGATGCTTATTGATTGATTGATGTTGAGATGATGTGCACATTAAAATGCTTATACAGGTGATTCACAAGTTTTGTGAACAAAAGCATAATATCATGATTGTGATTGTGAAATTAAGCAGGATGTGCATGTCAAATGTGAATGAACTTATATGTGAGGTTTTGAGCTCCAGAGTTGTTATTGTTGAATGGTATTACTTTGAAAGCATGAATGACTTTGCCCAGGTTTTCTATGATTGAATCAATTGCTTGTTTTGCATCATATGATCAAAGGCCGTGTTTTTGAAACCCTTTTTATTGGCCAAATTCATAAAGTTAGCCTTCTAAAAGAGAACACGTTGTGTTCTATCCTTTGAACCCTTAGCCTTAAATATACACTGAACACCCTTGATTGAAAATCTTTACCTTGAGTTAAGTAGAAGATCTTGTGTGGTATTGTTAAATGTTCAAGTTTGGGGTTATTGGGGAAACATGAAAAAGGAAAAAGCATTGAGCTAACAGCTAAAAAGTAAGAATATGCAAAGAAAAGAAAAGAAAAAGAAGCAAAGCTCAATGCAAAATACAAAAGCAAAGGCAAAAGAAAGTTGGGAATGAATAAGAAGATTGTGTTGTTATGACTCTCTTAACTCAAGGATTTTGTGATCCAGAAAAACCAATTTTCTTGTTAGCCCAGCCACATTATAAGCCATTGAAAAGTCCTTGTGATGATGCATGCTTGTGAATGTATTTGATTGTGGTTAAATGAAAGGCAAAGTTGATTCATGTGACATTGTGATAGTGGAGTGAATGAGTGAAACACTTTACCTCTTATACACTTGTGTGTTGAGTGAAACACTTTACCTAGTGAGGAAAGATTCCATAAGCACATGAACATCCATGCTTAATTGATTGATCATTCATGAAAAATAGCATTTGTTGGAACTTAAATGACTTTGTGAACACTAAAGCATGTGCACATCTTGAATTAACTCTTGGTCATAAGTTTGAGTGAAGTTATTACTTATCTTGAAAAGAGGATTTTGAATGAGTGAACCATCATATGAATTGGTTGGAGATGGAGTTACATTTTGTTTGCTTGAGGACAAGCAAAGCTCTAAGTTTGGGGTTGTGATAACAGTTGAAAAACTGTTATTTTCATGCTTAAAAGTGATACTAAAAGCAACCTTTAGACTTAGAAACTAGCTTGAAATCATGCATTTTGTTTATATTTTTAGAAATAAGAGAGCTGGACAGGTTTATGCTTGATTTGAGTGTTTTTGTGCAGGTTTTGAGGTGAATTTGGTGAAAGAAGTGAAGAATGAGAGAGAGGACATTAGAAAAGACAAGAAAGAGTGCAAAAAGAGAAGTCGAAGGCACCGCTCAGCGGCAAACTACCGCTGAGCGGCACTCAAGAGGTGGCGTTGGAACCGCTGAGGGGCAAATGGCCGCTGAGGGGAAGAAAGAAGACGCGTAACCACCGCTGAGCGGTAAATGGCGCTGAGCGGCACTTTTTGGGCTTGGGCTTTTGTAATCTTTTGTAACTCTAGATTAGTATATAAGGGCTTGCACGTCCTATAGTTAGGTATCTTTGGCAGAAACGAGGCAAACACTCTCTCTTTCACCCCTTTGAAGGAGGATCTTGGATGCTCAGGCTACCTCTTCACCTTTATTGGGTTTATTCTTTCATACTTTCATTGTTATTCATCTAGGTTCACCATGAATATGGTGAACTAAACCTTGTATGTTTGTTGGGGAATCAATGTAATCTCTTGAAGCTCTCATATATGGATTTGTTGAATACATCTTTGAATTAAGACATATGCTTTCTTTTCATCATTAGTTAGGGTTTTTCCTCTTTGCTCAATGCTTGCATTGTTTAACTCATTCTAATGCATGATTATTGGTTTTGTTGATACGGACACGTACGGGGAAATCTAGATCCGGGGAATTTCTCCCAATATTTTACTGACAACATTATATTGGTTGCCTTAAGCTCCTGCACTCATGAACTAATCATTAGGAATGCTAGGAATTGTATGAACTATTTGATTAGGGAGAAGCCATCTAGAATGGTACATTAGAGAGTGGCATTAACAATGATGATTTGAAAGAGGAATTCCTAAAATATATGAGAGTGGATGAGATGAAATTGACCCCCAACAACATATTCATTCATTTAATCCATTGAAAGTGTTTATCTTATGTCTTTGCCATTGATCAATTCATGCATACATGTTTATTTTCGTCTTGCATATTAAAATTTCAATCATTGTTTTCTTAAGTCTTAGCTAATCAAGAAATCACATAACTAAACTAGGCCGTGAGTCCTTTGGGAAGAACGATACTTGGTCTTACCAAGTTTTATTACTTGAACGATTCGGTCATACTTGCCGATTGTGAAACAAGTTTGTGACATCATATTTTGGTGCTTACAAATTTGTCCATCAGGCAACCCAGTTGATTGAATATTTCTGTTTGTTTATTTTAGGTAGGGTTTGCATAAGCATTTTAAACATTGAATTGCAGGGAACCAGTGAGGGGCATGTATGGGAGGCACGTAGGTTAAGAAAAGAAGGAGAAGAGCACATCACGAAAGTGCCGCTGAGCGGTAACTTACCGCTGAGCGGTACTCTCGCAGATGGGTTTTAATTCCCCTTAGCGGGACCCGAGCCCATTAGGGTATTTTTAAACCCTAAGCTGCGTAATTTCTCATACTTTCAGGCTTTTCTCTGCACAAACACTCCCACATACCTTCTCCAAGGTTTTCCACATCTTTTCACTCTTCCCTCTTAAAGAAAATTTCTCTTCCACTCACTTTTTCACTAGTGTGTCATCAAAGTTTGGGGTTGGAAGAGAGCATTCTAGCTTGGAAGCATTCTCATTGCATTTAGTATCTCCACCCAAGTAAGTAAAATGCATTTTGTTCATTCTAGGGTTCTTGAATTTGAATGTGATTGTCAAAGCATGAATATTTAGGGGTTTTGATTTCTATGCATGATTTGATGATATATTTGATGTTTGAACCGATTAAACTGCATGATTATGAACTGGAAAACTGAAAATTGCATTTGGGTGGAGTTAGGACAGCTTTAAAACAAGATTTTCAAAAATCTGCAGAGTTACCGCTGAGGGGTAAACTGCCACTGAGCGGCACTCTGCCAGATTTGGTTTTTTGGATTTTTTTTGATCTGGAATGTGGGACTGGTGGCGCTGAGGGGAAATTTTGGCCCTCAGCGGTGGTTTAGCTTCGAAAGGAGCTGTGTTCTATGTTTTACTAATGATTAACATCATGTTCTGTGGTTTTGTATTTGTGTTTGAATGCAGGAATGGCATCCTCTTCAGGAAAGAGATTGAAAACCATGGCAACCAAGAGAAAGGAAAAGGAACCAGAGCAACCCCACTCTAGCAGGTTCCTCTCTAGGAAACATGAGAAGCACTTTAGGGTGGTTCAGAACAGGAGACTTCTGATGGAGAGAAAGGTTGGAATGATACCTAACTTTGCTCCTCAATTTGGAGAGCAAGTGTTAGGGAATGACTGGGGAAAGCTAGCCACCTATCCTGTACCTGCCAACATAGTTGTGGTAAAGGAATTTTACACCAATGCAAAGAAGATTGGTGATTATCCAGCTGAGAATTATTTGGGCTATGTCAGAGGCCATGCTATCAGGTATGATCCTGATTCTATCAATAACTTCCTGGACACTGTGTGGGCTGGTGAGCAGTGCCAGTTTGCTCTTTGCATGGAGGAAGGTGCTGATTATGAGGATGTAGAGAGAGTACTGTGTATACCTGGAGTAGAAAATATTTTGTGGTATTAATAAATGTTCAAGTTTGGGGTTGTTGGAAAATAGAAAGGGAAATTGAAAGCATTGAGCTAAGAGCTAAGAAATAAGAATGTGAAAAGAAAAGAAAAAGAGAAAGAAAAGAAAAGAAAAGAAAAAGCAAAGCTCAATGCAAAAGAAAGTTGGGAATAAATAAGAATGATTGTGTTGATATGATTCTCTTAACTCAAGGGTTTTGTGATCTAGAAAAACCAATTTTCTTGTTAGCCCAGCCACATTATAAGCCATTGAAAAAGTCCTTGTGATGATGCATGCTTGTAAATTTATTTCATTGTGGTTAAATGAAAGGCAAAGACAATTCATGTGACATTGTGATAGTAGAGTGAATGAGTGATTACCTCTTATACACTTGTGTTTGAGTGAAACACTTTACCTAGTGAGGAAATATTCATTGAGCACATGAACATCCATGCTTAGTTGATTGATCATTCATGAAAAATAGCATTTGTTGGATATTAAGTGACTTTGTGAACACCAAAGCATGTGCACGTCTTGATTGAAATCTTTGTCATGAGTTTGATTGAAGCTTTTACTTATCTTGAAAAGAGGATTTTTGAATGAGTGAACCATTATATGGATTGGTAGAAAATTGAGTTACATCTTGTTTGCTTGAGGACAAGCAAAGTTCTAAGTTTGGGGTTGTGATAACAGTTGAAACACATTTATTTTCATGCTTAAAATTGATACTAAAAGCAACCTTTCACACTTAGAAACTAGCTTGAAATCATGCTTTTGGTCATATTTTTAGAAATAAGAGAGTTGGACAGGTTTATGCTTGATTTCGGTGTTTTATGCAGGTTTTAAGGTGAATTTGGTGAAAGAAGTGAAGAAGGATAGAGATGGAATCAGAAAAGACATCAAAAAGTGCAAAAGGAGAAGCCGCAAGTACCGCTCAGCGGCAGTTTACCGCTTAGCGGCACTCAGAAACCCACGTTGGCTCCGCTAAGGGGTGAAAAGGCCGCTGAGGGGAGGAAAACAACTCACGCACTTACCGCTGAGCGGTAGTTTACCGCTGAGCGGCACTATTTTGGGCTTGGGCCTAATTTTCTGTATTTTTAGAATAGTATATAAGCTTTAGGACGTCCTAGGGTTTGTATCTTTGGCTGAGACGAAGCGAACACTCACTTTTCCACCCGTTGAAGGAAGATCTATGATGCTCAGGCTACCTCTCCTCTTTCTAGGGTTCTATCTTCCATTCTTTCATTATTGTTCATCTAGCTTCACCATGAATATGGTGAACTAAACCTTGTATTGTTGTTTGGGAATCAATGTAGTCTTGTGAAACTCTCATATATGGAATTTGTTTTAACGTCTTATATTAAGATACATGCTTTCTTTCATCTTTAGTTAGAGTTTTTCCTTTTTGCTTAATGCTTGCTTTGTTTAACTCATTCATTGCCATGATTATTGATTTTGTCGATATGGGAACGTACGGGGAAATCTAGATCCGGGGAATTTCTCCCAATAGCATATTGGTTGCCTTTAAGCTCCTGCACTTCAGAACTAATTACTAGGAATGCTAGGAATTGTATGAATTCGTAATTAAGGATAGACCTTCTTGCAAGGTGATTTAGAGAGTGGCATTAACATTGATGAAAAGAATGATGAATTCCTAAAGGTATATGAGAGTGGACAAGATGAAATTGATAAACCCAACAACATACTCATCCATCTAAATCATTAAAGTGTTTGTTTTCCTCTTGTCCATTGATCAAATTCATGCATACATGTTTATTTACTGTCTTTTGCATTGAAACATATAATCAATTGTTTACAAGTCTTAAATAATCAACAAATCATATAACTAACTAGGCCGTGAGTCCTTTGGGAAAACGATACTTGGTCTTACCTAGTTTTATTACTTGATACGATTCGGTCACACTTGCCGATTGTTAAACAAGTTTGTGGCGCCGTTTTTCGGTGTTCATAAATTTGTCATTACTGCTCCCTCCAATTTTATTAATCCTACCAAGCAAAGAAAAATGTGCTTTTAATTATGGGAAGAAGGATTAATGTAAATTACCTTCCATAGAAGCAAAATGGTAGGTGTTCCTTCTTCCTCTTGAATCCTCTTTGCAATGGCTCTAGTAAGAGGTCCATTGTGTGTCTTAGATGGTCTTCCATCACTTCGTCAACTTTGTCCACTTCCTCCACTTCCTTGACTTCCCCAACTTCTTCAACTTGGTCCACTTCGTCAACTTCGTCCACTTCCTCCACTTCCTTAAGTTCCTCAACTTCCTCAACTTCGTCCACGTCGTCCACCTCGTCGACTTCGTCCACTTCGTCCACTTCCTCAACTTCGTCCATTTCGTTCACTTCGTCCACTTCGTCCACTTCGTCCACGTCGTCCACTCCTGCACTTCCTTCACATGCTCCACTTCCTCAACTTCCTCCACGTCGTCCACCTCGTCCACTTCCTGCAGTTCCTCCACTTCCTCCACTTCGACCACTTCGGCCACTTCGTCAACTTCCTCCACCTCGTAGACTTCGTCAACTTCCTCCACTTCCTCTACTTCCTCCACTTCCTCAACTTCGTCCACTTCGTCCACTTCGTCCATTTCGTCCACTTCCTTAACTTTGTCAACTTCGTCCACTTCCTCCACTTGCTTCACTTCGTCCACTTCCTCCACTTCCTACACTTCGTCAACTTCCTCCACTTCCTCCACTTCCTCAACTTCGTCCACTTCCTCCACTTCGATCACTTCCTCCAGTTCCTCAACTTCCTCAACTTCGTCCACTTCCTCCACTTCCTCAACTTCGTCAACTTCGTCAGCTTCGTCCACTTCATCCACTTCGTGCACTTCGTCTACTTCGTCTACTTCGTCCACTTCGTTCACTTCGTCCACTTCGTTCACTTCGTCCACTTCGTCCACTTCGTCCACTTCCTTAACTTCGTCAACTTCGTCCACTTCGTCCACTTCCTCCACTTCCTCCACTTCGTCAACTTCCTCCAGTTCCTCAACTTCCTCAACTTCGTCCACTTCCTCAACTACCTCAACTTCCTCCACTTCTTGAACTTTGTCCACTTCCTCAAGTTCCTCAACTTGCTCAACTTCGTCCACTTCCTCCACTTCATCCTCATCGTCCACTTCGATCACTTCCTCCAGTTCCTCAGCTTCCTCAACTTCGTCCACTTCCTCCACTTCCTCAACTTCGCCAACTTCGTCAGCTTCGTCAGCTTCGTCCACTTCGTCCACTTCGTCGACTTTGTCTACTTCGTCCACTTCGTTCACTTCGTCCACTTCGTCCACTTCCTTAACTTCGTCAAGTTCGTCCACTTCGTCAACTTTGTCCACTTCGTCCACTTCCTCCACTTCGTAAACTTCCTCCAGTTCCTCAACTCCCTCAACTTCGTCCACTTCCTCAACTACCTAACCTTCGTCCACTTCTTGAACTTTGTCCACTTCCTCAAGTTCCTCAACTTGCTCAACTTCGTCCACTTCCTCCACTTCGTCCTCATCGTCCACTTGCTCAACTTCCTTGATGGAAAAATTTATGATCACCAAAATATGATGTCACAAACTTGTTTAACAATCGGCAAGTATGACCGAATTGTTTCAAGTAATAAACTCGGTAAGACCAAGTATCGTTCTCCGAAAGAACTCACGGCCTAGTTTAGTTATGTGATTTGTTGATTAGCTAAGACTTAAGAACAAAATAAATGGAGTTTAATATGCAAAAGACGAAAATAAACATGTATGCATGAGGTTGATCAATGGCTAAAACAAAAGACAAGCACTTTCAATGAAATATATTGATGAATATGTTGTTGGGGGTCAATTTCATCTTATCCATTCTCATATATTTTAGGAATTCAACATTCAAGTCATCATTGTTAATGCCACTCTCTAAATTACCTTTCAAGAAGGTTTCTCCCTAATTACGAGTTCATACGATTCCTAGCATTCCTAATAATTAGTTTTTTTAGCACAGGAGCTTAAGGCAACCAATATACTATTGGGAGAAATTCCCCGGATCTAGACTTCCCCGTACGTTCCCCGTATCGACAAAACCAATAATCATGCATTGAATGAGTTAAACAAAGCAAGCATTGAGCAAAGAGGAAAAACCCTAACTAATGATGAAAGAAAGCATAAGTCTTAGATTAAGATGCAAGCACAAATTCCATATATGAGAGCTTCAAAAGATTACATTGATTCCCCAACAAACATACAAGGTTTAGTTCACCATATTCATAGTGAAACTAGATGAATAATAATGAAAGAATGAAAGAGATAGAAAAACCCGAGAAAGAGAAGAGGAGAGCTGTCACCATCTCCCAACCTACCCCAAGGGGTGAAAAGAGAGTGTTTGCTTCGTCTTTGCCAAAGATACCAAACCCTAAGACATCTAGGTCTTTAAATAGGACATAAAAATAATAGAAAACGGGTCCAAGCCCAAACAGATCATAAAATCGCAGAAAACTGGCCCAAAACTCGTATGGGTGACTTTTTCCGTATTCTGGTTGACTGGTTGACTTTTTGGTTGACTGGTTGACTTTTCTGGTTGACTGGTTGAATTTTCTGGTTTCTGGTTGACTTTTCTGATTCCATCTCTCTCCTTCTTCACTTCTTTCACTAAATTCACCTTAAAACCTGCACAAAAACACTGAAATCAAGCATAAACCTGTCCAGCTCTCTTATTTATGAAAATATGGATAAAAGCATGATTTCAAGCTAGTTTTTAAGTGTAAAGGTTGCTTTTGGTGTCAATTTTAAGCATGAAAATAATAGTTTTTCAACTGTTATCATTCCTCAACATCGTCCACTCTGTCCACTTCATGCACTTCGTCAAATTCGTCCACTTCCTCCACTTCCTTCAGTTCCCCCACTTTCTCCACTTCCTCCACTTCCTCAAATTCCTCAACTTCGACCACTTCGTCAACGTCGTCCACTTCCGCCACTTTGTCAACTTCGTCCACTTCGTCAACTTCTTCAAGTTCATCAACTTCGTCCACTTTGTCCACTTCCTCAACTTCGTCAACTTCCTCCACTTCCTCCACATCCTCCACTTCCTTCACTTCCTCACTTCCTCCACTTCGTCAACTTCGTCCACTTCTTCCACTTCGTCAACTTCGTCCACTTTGTCAGCTTCGTCCACTTCCTCAAGTTCCTCAACTCCCTCAACTTCGTCCACTTCGTCTACTTCCTCAACTTCTTCAACTTCGGCCACTTGGTCCACTTGGTTCACTTCTTCAACTTCGTCCACTTCATGCACTTCTTCAACTTCGTCAACTTCCTCCACTTCCTTCACTTGCTCCACTTTCTCTACTTCCTCGACTTCCTCGACTTCCTCAACTTCCTCAACTTCGACCACTTCGTCCACTTCCGCCACTTCGTCCACTTGCTCCACTTTCTCCACTCGCTCCACTTTCTCCACTTCCTCCACTTCCTCAACTTCCTCAACTTCGGCCACTTCGTCCACTTCCGCTACTTCGTCCACTTCGTCAACTTCATTAACTTCGTCAACTTCATCCACTTCGTCAACTTTGTCCACTCCCTCCACTTCCTTCACTTCCTCACTTCCTCCACTTCCTCCACTTCCTCCACTTCTTCCACTTCCTCCACTTCCTCCACTTCGTGGACTTCCTCCACTTTGTCAATTTCGTCCACTTCCTCAACTTCCTCAACTTCGGCCACTTGGTCCACTTGGTCCACTTCTTCAACTTCGTCCACTTCCTCCACTTCGTCAACTTCCTCAACTTCGTCCACTTGGTCAACTTCGTCCACTTCGTCCACTTCCTCTACTTGCTCCACTTTCTCCACTTCCTCCACTTCCTCCACTTCCTCCACTTCGTCCACTTCGTCCATTTCCTTCACTTCCTCCACTTCCTCCAGTTCCTCAACTTCCTCAACTTCGCCCACTTCTTGAACACCCTCAAATTCGTCCACTTCGTCAACTTCGTCAACTTCGTCCACTTCATCCACTTCGTCCGCTTCTCCACTTGCTCCACTTCCTCCAGTTCCTCAACTTCATCCACTTCCTCCACTTCTTCAACTTTGTCCAAGTCCTCCACTTCCTCCACTTCCTCCACTTCCTCCACTTCCTCCACTTCCTCAACTTCCTCACCTTCACCCACTTCCAAAACACCTTCAACTTCGTCCACTCCCTCCACTTGCTCCTCTTTCTCCACTTCCTCCACTTCCTCCACTTCCTCAACTTCGTCCACTGCCTCCACTTCCTGCACTTCCTCAACTTCGTCCATTTCGTCCACTTCGTATAGTTCATCCACTCCTTCACTTCCTTCAGTCCCTCAACTTCCGCCACTTTGTCAACTTCGTCCACTTCGTCAACTTCTTCAAGTTCGTCAACTTCGTCCACTTTGTCCACTTCCTCAACTTCGTCAACTTCCTCCACTTCCTCCACATCCTCCACTTCCTTCACTTCCTCACTTCCTCCACTTCGTGAACTTCGTCCACTTCTTCCACTTCGTCAACTTCGTCCACTTTGTCAGCTTCGTCCACTTCCTCAAGTTCCTCAACTCCCTCAACTTCGTCCACTTCGTCTACTTCCTCAACTTCTTCAACTTCGGCCACTTCGTCCACTGGGTTCACTTCTTCAACTTCGTCCACTTCATGCACTTCTTCAACTTTGTCAACTTCCTCCACTTCCTTCACTTGCTCCACTTTCTCTACTTCCTCGACTTCCTCAACTTCCTCAACTTCCTCAACTTCGACCACTTCGTCCACTTCCGCCACTTCGTCCACTTGCTCCACTTTCTCCACTCGCTCCACTTTCTCCACTTCCTCCACTTCCTCAACTTCCTCAACTTCGATCACTTCGTCCACTTCCTCAACTTCATTAACTTCGTCAACTTCATCCACTTCGTCAACTTTTTCCACTTCCTCCACTTCCTTCACTTCCTCACTTCCTCCACTTCCTCCACTTCTTCCACCTCCTCCACTTCCTCCACTTCCTCCACTTCGTCGACTTCCTCTACTTCGTCCATTTCATCCACTTCCTCAACTTCCTCAACTTCGGCCACTTGGTCCACTTGGTCCACTTCTTCAACTTCGTCCACTTCCTCCTCTTCGTCAACTTCCTCAACTTCGTCCTCTTGGTCAACTTCGTCCACTTCGTCCACTTCCTCTACTTGCTCCACTTTCTCCACTTCCTCCACTTCCTCAACTTCGTCCACTTCGTCCATTTCCTTCACTTCCTCAAGTTCCTCTAGTTCCTCAACTTCCTCAACTTCGCCCACTTCTTGAACACCCTCAACTTCGTCCACTTCGTCCACTTCATCCACTTCGTCCGCTTCTCCACTTGCTCCACTTGCTCCACTTCCTCCAGTTCCTCAACTTCGTCCACTTCCTCCACTTCTTCAACTTCGTCCAAGTCCTCCACTTCCTCCACTTCCTCAACTTCGTCACCTTCACCCACTTCCAAAACACCTTCAACTTCGTCCACTCCCTCCACTTGCTCCTCTTTCTCCACTTCCTCCACTTCCTCCACTTCCTCAACTTCGTCCGTTTCCTCCACTTCCTACACTTCCTCAACTTCGTCCATTTCGTCCACTTCGTCTAGTTTATCCACTCCTTCACTTCCTTCACTTCCTTCAGTCCCTCAACTTCCTCCACTTCGTGCACTTTGTCCACTTGGTCGACTTCATCCACTTCCTCCACTTTGGTCACCTCGTAGACTTCTTCAACGTCATCCCCTTCCTCCACTTCCTCCATTTCCTCAACTTCGTCAACTTCATCAGCTTTGTTCACTTCGTCCACTTCTTCCACTTCCGCCACTTCGTCCACTTCGTTCACTTCGTCCACTTCCTCAACTTCGTCAACTTCGCCTACTTCGTCCACTTCTTCCACTTCTTTCACTTCCTCCACTTGCTCCACTTCCTCCACTTCTTCCACTTTATCCACTTCCTCAACTTCGTCCACTTCCTGCACTTCCTCCACTTCACCCACTTCATCCACCTCGTAGGCTTCGTCAACTTCCTCCATTTGGTCCACTTCCTCCACTTCCTCCACTTCCTCCACTTCATCCACTTCCTCAACTTCGTCCACTTCCTGCACTTGCTCCACTTCGCCTACTTCATCTACCTCGTAGACTTCGTCAACTTCCTCCATTTCGTCCACTTCTTCCACTTCGTCCACTTCCTGCACTTCCTCCATTTTGGCCACTTCGTCCACTTCCTCCACCTCGTAAACGTCATCAACTTCATCCATTTCGTCCACTTCCTCCAATTCCTCCACGTCCTCCACTTCCTCAACATCGTCCACTTCCTCAACTTCGTCAACTTCGTCCTCTTCATCCACTTCTTCCTCTTCCCTCCTTTCCTCCACTTCATCTACTTCCTCCACTTCGTCCACTTGCTCCACTTCCTCCACTTCTTCCACTTCGTCCACTTTGTAACCTTCGTCCACCTCGCCAATTTCGTCCACTTCGTCAACTTCGTCCCCTTCCTCCAATTCCTCCACTTCCTCAACTTCTTCCACTTCGTCCACTTCGACCACTTCCTCAACTTTGTGCACTTCCTCAACTTCCTCAACTTCGTCCACTTCCTCAACTTTGTCCACTTCCTCCACTTCCTCTAGTTCCTCAACTTCCTCAATTTCGTCCACTTCCTCCACTTCGTCCACATCGTCCACTTCCTCAACTTCCTCAACTTCATGCACTTCGTCCATTTCGTCCACTTCGTAAACTTCCTCCACTTCCTCCACTTCCTCCACTTCCTCCACTTCCTCAACTTCGTCCACTTCGCCACTTCGTGCACTTCTTCAACTTCATCCACTTCCTCCACTTCCTGTAATTCCTCAACTTTGCCCACTTTCTCAACTTCGTCAACTTCGTCCATTTCGTCAACTTCGTCCACTTGCTCCACTTCCTCCACTTGGTCCACTTTCTCCACTTCTTCCACTTCCTCCACTTCCTCAACCACCTAAGTTTCTTGCACTTCGTCCACTTCCTCACCTTCCTCAACTTCCTCCATTTCGTCCACTTCGTCTACTTCATCCACGTCGTCCACTCTTCCACTTCCTTCACTTCCATCACTCCCTCAACTTCCTCCACTTCGTGAACTTCGTCCACTTGGTCGACTTCATCCACTTCGTCCACTTCCTGCACTTCCTCCACTTCCTCCACTTCCTCCACCTCGTAAACGTCATCAACTTCGTCCATTTCATCCACTTCTTCCAATTCCTCCACGTCCTCCTGATGGACAAATTTATGATCACCAAAATATGATGTCACAAACTTGTTTTACAATCGGCAAGTATGACCGAATCGTTCAAGTAATAAACTTGGTAAGACCAAGTATCGTTCTCGCAAAGGACTCACGGCCTAGTTTAGTTATGTGGTTTGTTGATTAGCTAAAACTTAACAACGAAATAATTGAAGTTTAATATGCAAAACAGAAAATAAACGTGTATGCATGAGGTTTTGATCAATGGCAAAAGCAAAAGACAAGCACTTTCAATGAAATATATATATGAATATGTTGTTGGGGGTCAATTTCATCTTATCCACTCTCATATATTTTAGGAATTCAACATTCAAATCATCATTGTTAATGCCCCTCTCTAAAGTACCTTTCAAGAAGGCTTCTCCCTAATTACGAGTTCATACAATTCCTAGCATGAAGAGGATAAAACCCTAGATGAACAATTATGAAAGAATGAAGGATAAAACCCTAGAAAGGTGAAGAGGTAGCCTGAGCATCCAAGATCCTCCTTCAAAGGGGTGGAAGAGAGAGTGTTTGCTTCGTTTCTGCCAAAGATACCTAACCCTAGGAAACCCTAAAGCTTATATACTATTCGTAAATTACAGAAAATTAGGTCCAAGCCCATAAGAGTGCCGCTCAGCGTTGAGTGCGTGAGTAGTTTTCTCCCCTTGGTGGCCATTTTGCCCCTCAGCGGTTCCAACGTGAACTCCTGAGTACCGCTCAGCGGTAAACTGCCGCTGAGCGGCAGTTGCGACTTCTCCTTTTGCACTTTTTGATGTCTTTTCTGATTTCATCTCCCTCCTTCTTCACTTCTTTCACCAAATTCACCTTAAAACCTGCACAAAAACACTTAAATCAAGCATAAACCTGTCCAGCTCTCTTATTTCTGAAAATATCAATAAAAGCAGGATTTCAAGCTAGTTTCTAAGTATAAAGGTTGCTTTTAGTATCGATTTTAAGTATGAAAATAACAGTTTTTCAACTATTATCACAACCCCAAACTTAGAACTTTGCTTGTCCTCAAGTAAACAAGATGTAACTCCATCTTCAACCAATTCATATGATGGTTCACTCATTCAAAAATCTTCTTTTCAAGATAAGTAAAAACTTCAATCAAACTTATGACCAAGATTTCAATCAAGATGTGCACATGCTTTAGTGTTCACAAAGTCATTTAAATTCCAACAAATGCTATTTTTTATGAATGATCAATCAATTAAGCATGGATGTTCATGTGTTCATGGAATATTTCCTCACTAGGTAAAGTGTTTCGCTCACACACAAGTGTATAAGAGGTAATCACTCATTCACTCTACTATCACAATGTCACATGAATCAACTTTGCCTTTCATTTTACCACAATCAAAAACATTCACAAGCATGCATCGTCACAAGGACTTTTCAATGGCTTATAATGTGGCTGGGCTAACAAGAAAATTGGTTTTTCTGGATCACAAAATCCTTGAGTTAAGAGAATCATAACAACACAATTTTTCTTATTCTTCCCAACTTGCCTTTGCATTCGCATTGAGCTTTGCTTCTTTTTCTTTTCTTTTCTTTTTCTTTGCATATTCTTACTTTTTAGCTCTTAACTCAATGCTTTTCCTTTTTCATGTTTTCCCAACAACCCCAAATTTGAACATTTAACAATACCACACAAGATCTTCTACTTAACTCAAGGTAAAGATTTTCAATCAAGGGTTTTCAGTGTATGTTCAAGGCTAAGGGTTCAAAGGATAGAACACAAAGTGTTTTCTTTTATTGGGCTAACTTTATGAATTTGGCCAATAAAAAGGGTTCCAACAAACGGCCTTGATCATATGATGCAAAACAAGCAATTGATTCAATCATAGAAAACCTGGGCAAAATCATTCATGTTTCCAAAGTAATAACATTCAATCAATAAAAACTCTGGAGCTCAAAACCTCACATATCAGCTCATTCACCTTTGACATACATATCCTGCTTAATCTCACAACCACAATCATAATATCTTGCATTTGTTCACAAAGCTTGTGAATCACCTGTTTAAGCATTTTAATGTGCACATTATCTCAACATCAATCAATCAATAAGCATCATCAAGCATTACTTATCAAATAATCACAGTTATTAGCAAACCATCATAACAAACCAAGTGTTCAATAGAGTACATCAAACCCTAATCGAAAAACAAAAAATACTTACAAAATACTGGGTTGCCTCCCAGTAAGCGCTTGTTTAACGTCACGAGCCTGACCCAAACTTTCAAGGATCAACCACCAACATCATTGTGGAAAATTGTTGCACCTCTCCCCCTAGATAGGGTTTGAGACGTTGACCATTCACCACCCAACTTCTCTGTGGATCATCAGCAGCTGGATTAAATATTTCAATTGCTCCATGCGGATGCACTTCTTTTATCACAAATGGTCCTGACCATTTTGACTTCCGCTTCCCAGGAAATATCTTCAATCTTGAATTGAACAATAATACCTGTTGTCCTGGATTGAAAACTCTATTCACCAACTTCCTGTCATGATAAAATTTGATCTTGTCTTTGTAAGCCTTGGATGAATCATATGCATGTAATCGCATTTCTTCAAGCTCCAAAATCTGCCTTCTGCGTGTGCATTGAGTTTCATAAGGATCAAAATTCAAGAATTTCAAAGCCCATAATGCTCTATGCTTCAATTCTACTGGCAAATGGCATGCTTTCCCATAGACTAATTGAAACGGTGATAATCCCATAGACGTCTTCATTGCTGTCCTATAAGCCCAAAGAGCATCATCCAATTTGAGAGACCAATCCTTTCTTGATGAAGTCACTGTTTTTTCCAGGATCCTTTTTATCTCCCTGTTAGACACCTCAGCTTGTCCATTGGTTTGTGGATGATAAGGTGCAGCTACCTTATGTTTTACTCCATAGTGTTTGAGTACTTTCTCTAACTGATAATTGCATAAATGAGATCCTCCATCACTGATCAACACTCTTGGAGTGCCAAAACGTGAGAATATCTGCCTCTTCAGGAATTTAATTACCGTGCTAGCATCATTTTTAGGACAAGCTAATGCTTCCACCCATTTACTCACATAATCCACTGTTACCAGAATATATTCATTGTTGAAAGATGGAGGGAAAGGTCCAACAAAGTCAATACCCCAACAATCAAAAACCTCAACCTCTAAAATACCTTGTAAAGGCATCTCATGACGTTTAGTGATTGTCCCTGTTCCTTGACATTTATCACAATTTCTAGCATGATTATGGGCATCTTTAAATAAAGTTAGCCAATAAAACCCCGATTGAAGGACTTTTGCTGCTGTTCTTTCTCCATTAAAATGTCCTCCATAAGGTGAATCATGACAATGCCAGAGAATTCCTTCTGCTTCTTCATTTGTAACACATCTCCTTAGAAGATTATCTGCTCCAATTTTGAACAAATAAGGATCATCCCAAACAAACTGCTTGGCATCATGCAGAAATTTCTTTCTTTGTTGCCAAGTTAAGTCTTCCGGTATGACCCTTGCAGCTTTGAAATTAGCCATATCAGCAAACCAGGGCCTCTGCTGAATATACATGAGTGATTCATCTGAAAAAGATTCCCAGATTTCAGACTCCTTGCTAGTGACCTCATTATTGACTAACCGTGACAAATGATCAGCAATTAAGTTCTCACTTCCTTTCTTATCACGGATTTCTACGTCAAATTCTTGCAATAGTAATACCCATTTAATCAGACGTGGCTTAGAATCTGGTTTTGTCAACAAATATTTGATAGCTGCATGATCTGTATAGACAGTCACCTTAGACCCAATAAGATAAGGTCTAAATTTCTCTAGAGCATACACAATGGCAAGAAATTCTTTCTCTATGGTAGCATAATTCAATTGAGCATCGTTCAGAACCTTGCTAGCATAATAAATTGGATGAAACTTTTGTTCTTTCCGCTGGCCAAGGACAACTCCTATTGCATAATCGCTTGCATCACACATTAATTCAAAATTTTGATTCCAATCTGGTGCTACAATTACTGGAGCTGACACTAACTTCTTCTTCAATATGTCGAAAGCTTTCAGACAGTCTTCATTCATCACAAAAGGAGCATCCTTCATCAAAAGATTACTCAATGGTTTAGCAATTTTTGAGAAATCTTTGATGAATCTTCTATAAAACCCAACATGACCAAGAAAACTTCTAATCCCCTTTACATTTGTTGGTGGAGGTAGTTTCTCAATGACTTCTACTTTAGCTTTGTCTACCTCAATTCCTTTAGCAGAGATTTTATGCCCCAATACAATTCCTTCAGTTACCATGAAATGACATTTCTCCCAATTAAGAACAAGATTTGTCTGAACACATCTTTTGAGGACAGTGTTCAAATTAGCCAAACATCTTTGAAAAGAATTTCCAAAAATTGAGAAATCATCCATGAATACTTCAATGCATTTTTCTAAGAGATCTGCAAAAATTGCCTGCATACACCTCTGAAACGTAGCTAGAGCATTACATAATCCAAAAGGCATCTTTCTATATGCAAAGATACCAAAAGGACAAGTAAAAGTCATTTTCTCCTAGTCTTTTGGATCTACCACAATTTGATTGTATCCAGAATATCCATCTAGAAAACAATAAAAAACCTGCCCTGATAACCTTTCTAACATCTGATCCATGAAAGGAAGAGGAAAATGATCTTTCCTAGTAGCTTTATTCAGCTTCCTGTAATCAATGCACATACGCCAGCCAGTAACTGTCCGAGTAGGAATAAGTTCATTCTTATCATTATAAATTACTGTCATCCCACCTTTCTTTGGAACCACCTGTACTGGACTCACCCATTCACTGTCAGAGATTGGATAGATGATACCCGCTTCTAACAGTTTCAACACTTCTTTTCTGACCACCTCCTTCATAACAGGATTTAACCTTCTCTGTGGTTGAGCACTTGCTTTATAATCTTCTTCCATAAAAATTTTGTGCATGCAATAAGTTGGGCTAATACCTTTGAGATCTGATATTGACCACCCAATTGCTTCTTTGTTGGCTTTCAAAATTTCTATCAACTGCTCTTCTTCTGGTAAAGATAAAGAGTTATTGATGATGACTGGCTTTGTTCCATCTTCTTCTAGAAAAACATATTTCAGATGTGATGGCAATCTTTTTAATTATGGTGTCTGTGCTTTGACTGCTTCTTCCTTATCAATTATTTCAAATATTGGATCTTCCTCCGGACTCTTTTTCAATGTTTCCAAGTCCATCAGACATTCATCAATCAATTTCTCTTCTTCTTCATCTAAATCTTCACATGCATCAATGAGAGTTTTTTCCAATGGAGAAATATTTCGCACCATCCTTTCTTGCACCATACAAACTTCATCAAGTTCATCAAATTGAAAACATGCTTTGTCATCATTTGGATATGTCATGGCCTTGGATACGTCAAAAGTGACTTCTTCATCATCAACTCTCATTTTAAGCTTACCATTCTCTACATCAATCAAAACTCTAGCAGTCTTCATAAAAGGTCTCCCAAGAATAAGAGGAACATCACTATTCCCTTCCATCTCCATCACAATAAAATCCACTGGGAATACAAATTTGTCAACCTTCACTAGAACATCTTCAACCACCCCATATGGATATTTAAGAGACCTGTCCGCCAATTAGAGAGCCATTCTGGTTGGTTTAATTTCCAACCCCTGAATTGTTCTGCACATGGATAACGGCATTAGATTAATGCTAGCTCCCAAATCAATCAATGCTCTTCCAACTTTCACATCTCCTATGGTGCATGGAATAGTGAAGCTTCCTGGATCTTTAAGTTTAGGAGGTAGTTTCTGTATGATTGCACTGCAGTTACCCTGTACATTGATAGTTTCCTTTTCAATGTACTTGGTTTTCTTTGTGAGGAGTTCCTTCAAAAACTTTGCATATGCTGGCATCTGTTGCAATGCTTCAGAGAATGGTATAGTGATCTCCAGCTTCTTAAATAACTCCATGAATCTTTCCAACTGCTTTTCTTTCTCCTTCCTTGAATAACTCTTTGGATAAGGAAGTAGCTTTTCATACTCTTTTTCTTTTTGTCTCTCCTCTCTCTTCTTTTTCTTTGTTTTCTCTCCTCTCCTCTTCTTTTTTTTCTTTTTCTCTCTCTCAACTCTTTCTTTCCACTCACATGTTTCTTTTTCACTCTCACTCTCATTTTCTTTCTCCTCTCTTTCTTTTTTTCTCTCCTCTAACACTCTACCACTTCTGGTCACAACAGTTTTACACTCCTTTCTAAGATTATCATGTTTCATCTCGTCAACTATTCTCTCAACATAAACCTCCATATTTTTAAATGCAGCATCCACATTCTGACAATAAGACGCATTCGTCTTCAAGAATCTTTGGAAAGTCTCTTCAAGTTTTGTTGTTTTCTCAACTGGAGTAAATTGCATTTGCCATTTTTGTTGTTGCACTTGAACCATTGAGACCTGTTGTATTTCCTGTTGTATTTGAGAAAGCTTCATAATTACTTCTTCAAGCTGTTGAGAGATAATTCTATTTTGAATAAGCAAAGCATCATTTGATTGTAACAACTCCTTCTGACTAAGATATCCTCTTTCAATGTTGAGTTCATTGTCACTAGTAGCCATATTTTCAATAATTTCAGTTGCTTCCTCTGGAGTTTTCCAGTTAATGTTTCCTCCTGCTGAGGTATGAAGCATCATCTTAGTTTGTGAACCAAGACCTCCAAGGAAAGTTAGGACTACTTCTTCTTCTTTGAAACCATGCATGGGAGTTTTTCGTAACAAACTTTTGTATCTATCCCATGCATGCCCCAGTGATTCTTCCATGCCTTGCCTAAATGAAGAAATCTCTTGCTTGCCTTTTGTCACCTTTGATTGTGGAAAATACTTGTTTAAAAACTGTTACCACTGCTTCCCACTCTATGAAACTTCCTTCTGGGAAAGAATTCAACCAAAGTTTAGCATTGCCTCCCAATGAAAAAGGAAACAAACTAAGTTTGATCGCTTCATCTGGCACCCCATTAATCTTCACTGTATTGCAAATCTCATTGAATGTAGTGAGGTGCTCATATGGGCTTTCATGAGATAACCCATTGAATTGGTTGCTTTTCACTAGTTGGATCAGTGCTGGTTTGACCTCCATATTAGTTGCATTGACTCTAGGTCTAGCTATACTGTTAAAGTGCTGAGGTCCAGCTATATTGTTGTAATCAGCAAGAGTTCTTCTAACATTGTTGTTCTCCATATTTTCTGTGCTATTGTTAGAACCTTGTGGTGATGGTTGCAACAGAGTTTCCGGAGGAGGGAAAAGTTCTCTAGATGTTCGGATTCTTCTCCTCCGTCTACTCTCGTCTAAACCTTCAAGAAGAGGTTCTGTTGTTTTCTTACTCCTTGTTCGAATTGCCTCCTGCATACACAAGAACACAAAACCCTAGAATATTTGGTTAGCACAAAAAGATATAAGAGAAGATATAAGATCGGAGATGAGAAGATAAAAACAGAAAACAGAAAAATACAAATAAAAACAAAAAATAAAATAAAATAAAATAAAATAAAATAAAATAAAATCAAATCAAATAAAATAAAACCAAATCAAATAAAAACCGAAAAATAAAAATAGAAAATAAAAACAGAAATTCAAAATGAAAGTCAAAGATAATCAATAATCACACAAATTAACAAGTTAAACCACGAGTCCCCGGCAACGGCGCCAAAAACTTGATGGACAAATTTATGATCACCAAAATATGATGTCACAAACTTGTTTTACAATCGGCAAGTATGACCGAATCGTTCAAGTAATAAACTTGGTAAGACCAAGTATCGTTCTCCCAAAGGACTCACGCCCTAGTTTAGTTATGTGGTTTGTTGATTAGCTAAGACTTAAGAACGAAATAATTGAAGTTTAATATGCAAAACAGAAAATAAACATGTATGCATGAGGTTTTGGTCAATGACAAAAGCAAAAGACAAGCACTTTCAATGAAATATATATATGAATATGTTGTTGGGGGTCAATTTCATCTTATCCACTCTCATATATTTTAGGAATTCAACATTCAAATCATCATTGTTAATGCCACTCTCTAAAGTACCTTTCAAGAAGGCTTCTCCCTAATTACGAGTTCATACAATTCCTAGCATTCCTAATAATTAGTTCATCAAGTGCAGCAGCTTAACGACAACCAATATAATATTGGGAGAGATTCCCCGGATCTAGACTTCCTCGTACGTTCCCGTATCGACAAAATCAATAATCATGCATTGAATGAGTTAAACAAAGCAAGCATTAAGCAAAGAGGAAAAACCCTAACTAATGATGAAAGAAAGCATAAATCTTCGATTAAGATGCAAGCACAAATTCCATATATGGGAGCTTCAAAAGATTACATTGATTCCCCAACAAACATACAAGGTTTAGTTCACCATATTCATGGTGAACCTAGATGAACAATAATGAAAGAATGAAGGATAAAACCCTAGAAAGGTGAAGAGGTAGCCTGAGCATCCAAGATCCTCCTTCAAAGGGGTGGAAGAGAGAGTGTTTGCTTCGTTTCTGCCAAAGATACCTAACCCTAGGAAACCCTAAAGCTTATGTACTATTCGTAAATTACAGAAAATTAGGTCCAAGCCCATAAGAGTGCCGCTCAGCGGTAAAGTACCGCTCAGCGGTGAGTGCATGAGTAGTTTTCTCCCCTCAGCGGCCATTTTGCCCCTCAGCGGTTCCAACGTGAACTCCTGAGTGCCGCTGAGCGGCAGTTTACCGCTGAGCGGCAGTTGCGACTTCTCCTTTTGCACTTTTTGATGTCTTTTCTGATTTCATCTCTCTCCTTCTTCACTTCTTTCACCAAATTCACCTTAAAACCTGCACAAAAACACTGAAATCAAGCATAAACCTGTCCCGCTCTCTTATTTCTGAAAATATCAATAAAAGCATGATTTCAAGCTAGTTTCTAAGTATAAAGGTTGCTTTTAGTATCGATTTTAAGTATGAAAATAACAGTTTTTCAACTGTTATCACCTCCACTTCCTCAACATCGTCCACTTCCTCAACTTCGTCAACTTCGTCCTCTTGATCCACTTCTTCCTCTTCCCCCCTTTCCTCCACTTCCTCTAGTTCCTCCACTTCGTCCACTTGCTCCACTTCCTCCACTTCTTCCACTTCGTCCACTTTGTAACCTTCGTCCACCTCGCCAATTTCGTCCACTTAGTCAACTTCGTCCCCTTCCTCCAATTCCTCCACTTCCTCAACTTCTTCCACTTCGTCCACTTCCTCAACTTCGTCCACTTCCTCCACTTCCTCTAGTTCCTCAACTTCCTCAATTTCGTCCACTTCCTCCACTTCGTCCACATCGTCCACTTCCTCAACTTCCTCAACTTCATGCACTTCGTCCATTTCGTCCACTTCGTAAACTTCGTCCACTTGCTCCACTTTCTCCACTTCCTCCACTTCCTCCACTTCCTCAACTTCGTCCACTTCGCCACTTCGTCCACTTCTTCAACTTCGTCCACTTCCTCCACTTCGTCCACTTCCTCCAATTCCTCAACTTTGCCCACTTCCTCAACTTTGTCAACTTCGTCCACTTCGTCAACTTCGTCAACTTCGTCCACTTCGTCAACTTCGTCCATTTCGTCAACTTCGTCCACTTCCTCCACTTGGTCCACTTTCTCCACTTCTTCCACTTCCTCCACTTCCTCAACCATCTCAACTTCTTGCACTTCGTCCACTTCCTCACCTTCCTCAACTTCCTCCATTTCGTCCACTTCGTCTACTTCATCCACGTCGTCCACTCTTCCACTTCCTTCACTTCCATCACTCCCTCAACTTCCTCCACTTCGTGAACATCGTCCACTTGGTCGACTTCATCCACTTCGTGCACTTCCTGCACTTCCTCCACTTCGTCCACTTCCTCCACCTCGTAGACTTCGTCAATGTCGTCCACTTCCTCCACTTCCTCAACTTCGTCATCTTCTTTCACTTCGTCCACTTCATTCACTTCGTCCACTTCTCCACTTGCTCCACTTCCTCAACTTCGTCCACTTCCTCCACTTCTTCAACTTCGTCTAAGTCCTCCACTTCCTCCACTTCCTCCACTTCCTTACCTTCCTCAACTTCGCCCACTTCCTGAACACCGTCAACTTCATCCACTTCGTCAACTTCATCCACTTCCTCCACTTGCTCCTCTTTCTCCACTTCCTCCACTTCCTCAACTTCGTTCACTTCCTCCATTTCCTCCACTTCCTCAACATCCTCAACTTCGTCCATTTCATCCACTTCGTCTAGTTCATCTACGTCGTCCACTCCTCCACTTCCTTCACTTCCTCCAGCCGCTGAACTTCCTCCACTTCATGCACTTTGTCCACTTGGTCGACTTCGTCAACTTCCTCCACTTCGGCCACTTCGTCAACGTCATCCACTTCCTCCACTTCCTCCATTTCCTCAACTTCTTCCACTTCTTCCACTTCCTCCACTTCCTCCACTGCCTCCACTTACTCCACTTTCTCCACTTTTTCCACTTCCTCCACTTCTTCCACTTCCTCCACTTCGTCAACTTCGTGCACTTCGTCCACTTCCGCACCTTCCTCAACTTCCTCCATTTCGTCCACTTCGTCTACTTCATCTAAGTCGTCCACTCCTCCACTTCCTTCACTTCCATCACTCCCTCAACTTCCTCATCTTCGTGCATTTCGTCCACTTGGTCGACTTCATCCACTTCGTCCACTTCTTCCACTTCCTGCACTTCCTCCACTTCCTTCACTTCCTCAACTTCGTCAACTTCGTCAACTTCGTCAACTTTTTCACTTCGTCCACTTCGTTCACTTCCTCAAATTCCTCTACTTCCTCCACTTCCTTAACTTCCTGTTGAAAGGGTCGCACCTCACACAAAAGTTGATTGCATTAAAGAATGCAGTATAGTGCTAGGAAGTGACTCCTAGGTCGTCTCTCAAGGACCAATTGTGGTTCGAGTCTCAGGTCAAACAAGTAGTGGGGGGTTTTGAAAGTGTTTTTGTGATTTTAAATGAACTAAATTAAAACTTGAAATTAAATACAACTAAACATAATTGAAAACAGTGAAATGAATTAACAAAGCGTGAAGACCGAACGGTCCTACAGATGACCGAACGGTTCTACATTAAGACCGAACGGTCTCTAAAGCAAGTGAGGAAATTGGAAATGCACGAAGATAAAGAAGCCGAACAGAATAGACATCATAGTGAACGAAAATATTAAACTAATTAAAGTGAATGAAAGTAGTGAACCGAACATTCCTAAAGTAAGATGTGTGAACTAATTAAAATGCAACAAATAATAAAGAAACATGTGGTGTTCTATTCAAATGCAATACTTACGCTAAAACATTAAATGCTCAATACAACTTGGAATTTAAAAATTAAATGCTCAAATTGCGTGACAAATTGACATGAAAAAAAAATAAATAAATAAGAAAAATGCATCAATGCTGGATAAAAGAAGTTATGCTTTATCTATTAAATAAAATGCAATTTTATCAACAGTAAGAAAGCGTAATAGAATAAATGACCAAGCTGCTTCCATTAATGCATTCAAGATTCTTAGTTTAAGCTTGAAGAAAAAAAATCAAAATCACCGTGCTTCCATCCAGCTTCCCTCATCTTCTCCATGTGTGCAAGCTTCATCCGTGGTGCTCCCTGGACTTGACAGCGACTTCTAAGAAGAATCCCCTAACGCACCTACTCCATGAATCAATGCATCCTTTTAAATGAAGGAAAAACAAACGCATTCAGTGCTGCACTGCTTCTCGACGCTACTGCTCCAAGCAAGTGGCAATTGGCGGCTCCTTTATCCAAGCTAGCACCGTGTGCCTTACTTTCACTCATCCAAGCCGTGACACAGCAGCATGTGCTGCCCCTTTTCCAAGATCATAAAATGCGAGAAGATTTCCCGTGGCGGCTGGACCTATTCCGCCTTTTTTTCTAATTGACTCCAAACTTAAAGAAAAACGTTGCCAAGAGAGAGCCAATTCCGTAAGGGTGGCGGCTGCACTCTTCTAAGGGCCGTGTGTCCTTAGTTTTAGGGTAGGGTCCACACAAATAAAACCCTAGGGTGCCAAGTCATTAATTTCTAATTTTGGGTCTAATCTAATTTACCAAAAATTGACCCAAAATATAAAAGTTGATACAAAAAAATTCTAAACTACTGAATTACATTTTAATTAATTCAACAATGTCTGTCTGGAGAGTCTTCAATTTATTTGGCACTCTTCCTGATGTCCCAAAATGTATTTCCGAAATTTTCCTGCACTTCAAAAATACACTTAATTAGCTCAGAAAACCCCAAATTAGCACAATTACAAATTTCCGACCAAATTAAGCAAAATTCAGAAAACGAGGAAATAACAAACAATTAAACACAATTCCCTGGTTTATTTAAGTGCAATAAACTAAATATAATTCAAGAATTAACGACTCATCAAAATAGACCACACTTAGTCTTTTGCACTCCTGGGCAAAACCAAGACGAAAACCAGGGAACTACTCAAACATCAGGGAGGTGACACAGACTTGACAGACAGACAACAAAAACTCCAAAACAGGAACAGAAACAGAATTACACAGTTCTCCAGGAATCTGGACCAAGAAAGAAGTAGACAATATCCAACACAGAATCAATCAGAGAAAGCAGATACTCATGAAATCATCCAAGCATTTCAAGACATGGCAAAATGATCAGTCAACTCAAGAGGTGAATCAAAAGCAACAAAAACTCACAGATGCACTATCAGTGTTTCTCTCAAGTGTATAAGGTAAATCAATGTCGCTCAATGCACTCAAGAAAGCAATCACAAACAGACTTGGCAAGCCTCTAATATCAACACTCAAGCACATACGCATGTTCAAATCAAAAGGTCTTTTCATGGTTGTAATGGGGCCAAGGACAAGGTAGGATAAATATGGATGAGAAGCTACAAACCAAAAGAAATAGAGGAGCAATGGAGAACAAGTGTAAACACAATCAAACACACCCACAACCTCTAATTCAATCCTCTTCTTGACTCCATTATTCACAATTTTTTTTCTCATTTTTTTTTTTTTTGCATTTTTTTTTTCATCCTATCTCTTTTCTTTTCTCTCTTTAGCACACAACTATAAGAGACAAGATATAAATCATATTTCTAAAAACAAAACAAGAAGAGGAACCAACTAGCCAATTTATCAGAAGGGAGACCACACTTGTTCCCAAAACACTTCCAAAGCTCCAAAATTCCCTAAGGTTAAGGTAATCATGGTTTTTCACTTAGGGGTAGTGTATGAGCTTCAAAACAAAGAAATGAGGAAAGTATAGGCTCAAAAGGGGTTATCAAAGGTTTAGAACACGGTAGGCTTATTTGGCTAGAGAGGCTCAAAAGCAAAACTGCCTTTATCAATTCCAAACATGCATATCAATCAAGAATTATCAACAAGAGTCAAGCCAAGGCATATGTGCAAGCAATCAAGAGACATATCACACACAAGAAAGAACATCAAGTGGCTCAAATCTCACACAGGGTAATTTATGTCACAATCAAATCAACCTCTCAAACATCATAATCATCTTCTCAAGCAGAGAAAAGCAAGGATTTCAAACAGGTCAGAGTATCAATGAAGTGAAAGATACATCTACAACCTAAACAAAGTCCAGAAATGAAGAGAATCATGCAAAACTGTATACAAGACACGACAAAAACTACCTAGAAAAGAAAAAATTTAACCAAGAAAACAAAAACTAACGAAGAAAATTAAAAATCTCCCCCAATAGACCACACTTAAACTACACAGTGTCCTCAATGTGTCATAAGCATAAGATCAGAAATCATAACAGTCAACAGATCATGGACAAGTGCAATAAAAGTAGGAAAAGGGGGAGAAGAGAGAAAGAAAACTCCCCTGATCATGGTGGCAGTTGCCAATTTTGGACTTGTAGGGAGATGTCTTCCACCACAGGATCCAGCAAGGAAGTTTTGAGGAAGAATTGCTTCATCCTCCAGATTTGATCTAGCAGGGAGATATCATCCACAGCTGGATCTAAGAAGCAAAGGTTGTTGATGAGCAGGTTCAGCTGGTGCCTATTGATCTTGAAGCTTTTGTCAGTGTTAGCACCTTTGTTTTCCACTGTGGGTGTTTGTCTATCAAATTCATGTGTACCTCCTACAACATGGTTAGTGCAATGTGGCTCGAAAGAAATGACGTGCAGAGGTATAACACCCAATCCCAATTTATCAGACTGAACCTCAGATACATCCTCAGAACATGAATCAATTTCAAAATCACAAGCAATATCAACTACAGACTCAGATTCATGTTCAATGCATGGAGAATAAACATTCGGATGCGACAGCAAAAATTGGTTCTCATCATGCATAGAGGGAAAATTAAAATCAGACTCAACAACAATATAATCATCAGCATACCTCTCAACAACATAATCATCAACATAATCAAATTGAGGTATGCTTACCTCCTCTTCCTTGAAGATTGCTAAAGTGTGGGAAGATGAAGGTGGTCTACCTGGTTCAGGATTACTGCTTATTTCTGCCTGCTCCTCAAAATCTTTCTCGGTCTCCTCAGGTGCAAGAGTGGGACCATCTGAAGGTGGGAAAGTATGTGGCGCAGTAGTAAGCTCATGACTCTTCTCCCCATCTTCTATGTTGATGCCACTATCATCATCATCTGGAATCTGAACAGTCTGAAATGGTAACTCTGAATCTTGAGACTGTTGCTCAGTGAGTTGAGTGGCCATCTGCCCTATCTGATCAGTCATACTCTGAATGGCAGCTCCTATTTCTTGCTGGAACTGCATGTTCTCTTGCTGAAACTGAAGGTTCTGCATGGTCATCTGCTCCAACAACTCCTGCAATGTAGGCTCAGAAGTAGAAGGCTGAGGAGCTATTTGGGCAGGAGCATCATATTGCTGACTTTGGTATTGCTGGACTAGTGGAGGCATACAAGTACTCTGGAATGGTGGTTCTTGATAATGATGCTGTGGAGCATTATACCATTCCAAGGTAGGGTCATTCCATCCAAGACCGTTGCTGTAAACATATTGCACAAGGGAAAATTTGCTCAGAAACTGATGCTCAAGATATCCCCAATCGGTAACGGATCTCAGAGGAAGAGAGTCTTTCCAATCCTTAGCTGCTCCTTGTAATGAATGCGGAAATGCGCTCAAGAAAATGTAATCAAGAGGGACATCTGGAGGCTTCATTGAAGAGCACATGATGTGGAGCTCCTCCAAATGTCTGTGTGGGCATTCTCCTGCAAAACCATGAAACTTAGGCAGCAAATGTATCAGTCCAGGGGTGAGATCGCAATGAAGATCATCCTCCTTAAGTGAAACCGGCTCACAAAGAGCACTCTCAGAAGTCGGAGGATGAGCCATATTGCTCTCGACATACAAATCAGCAGAATATGAATCACAATCAAAGTAACATGCAGAAGGAGAATCATAATCAGAGGCACTGGCAGAATAAGCAGTATTCACGAAATCAAAATAGGTAGACATGGAAAAAGAAGAATACTAAAAATCACGAAACAAATAAAACAAAACACATTTATACATGCAACACGCACACACAAAACAGAACATCACATCACATCACATCACAACACAAGACAAAACACAACACACACAAACACAACACACACAAACACAACAAAAACCTAAGACCGAACCGTTGGTCCCCGGCAGCGGCGCCATTTTGTTGAAAGGGTCGCACCTCACACAAAAGTTGATTGCATTAAAGAATGCAGTATAGTGCTAGGAAGTGACTCCTAGGTCGTCTCTCAAGGACCAATTGTGGTTCGAGTCTCAGGTCAAACAAGTAGTGGGGGGTTTTGAAAGTGTTTTTGTGATTTTAAATGAACTAAATTAAAACTTGAAATTAAATACAACTAAACATAATTGAAAACAGTGAAATGAATTAACAAAGCGTGAAGACCGAACGGTCCTACAGATGACCGAACGGTTCTACATTAAGACCGAACGGTCTCTAAAGCAAGTGAGGAAATTGGAAATGCACGAAGATAAAGAAGCCGAACAGAATAGACATCATAGTGAACGAAAATATTAAACTAATTAAAGTGAATGAAAGTAGTGAACCGAACATTCCTAAAGTAAGATGTGTGAACTAATTAAAATGCAACAAATAATAAAGAAACATGTGGTGTTCTATTCAAATGCAATACTTACGCTAAAACATTAAATGCTCAATACAACTTGGAATTTAAAAATTAAATGCTCAAATTGCGTGACAAATTGACATGAAAAAAAAATAAATAAATAAGAAAAATGCATCAATGCTGGATAAAAGAAGTTATGCTTTATCTATTAAATAAAATGCAATTTTATCAACAGTAAGAAAGCGTAATAGAATAAATGACCAAGCTGCTTCCATTAATGCATTCAAGATTCTTAGTTTAAGCTTGAAGAAAAAAAATCAAAATCACCGTGCTTCCATCCAGCTTCCCTCATCTTCTCCATGTGTGCAAGCTTCATCCGTGGTGCTCCCTGGACTTGACAGCGACTTCTAAGAAGAATCCCCTAACGCACCTACTCCATGAATCAATGCATCCTTTTAAATGAAGGAAAAACAAACGCATTCAGTGCTGCACTGCTTCTCGACGCTACTGCTCCAAGCAAGTGGCAATTGGCGGCTCCTTTATCCAAGCTAGCACCGTGTGCCTTACTTTCACTCATCCAAGCCGTGACACAGCAGCATGTGCTGCCCCTTTTCCAAGATCATAAAATGCGAGAAGATTTCCCGTGGCGGCTGGACCTATTCCGCCTTTTTTTCTAATTGACTCCAAACTTAAAGAAAAACGTTGCCAAGAGAGAGCCAATTCCGTAAGGGTGGCGGCTGCACTCTTCTAAGGGCCGTGTGTCCTTAGTTTTAGGGTAGGGTCCACACAAATAAAACCCTAGGGTGCCAAGTCATTAATTTCTAATTTTGGGTCTAATCTAATTTACCAAAAATTGACCCAAAATATAAAAGTTGATACAAAAAAATTCTAAACTACTGAATTACATTTTAATTAATTCAACAATGTCTGTCTGGAGAGTCTTCAATTTATTTGGCACTCTTCCTGATGTCCCAAAATGTATTTCCGAAATTTTCCTGCACTTCAAAAATACACTTAATTAGCTCAGAAAACCCCAAATTAGCACAATTACAAATTTCCGACCAAATTAAGCAAAATTCAGAAAACGAGGAAATAACAAACAATTAAACACAATTCCCTGGTTTATTTAAGTGCAATAAACTAAATATAATTCAAGAATTAACGACTCATCACTTCCTCAACTTCTTCCACTTCGTTCACTTCCTCAACTTCGTCCACTTCCTCAACTTTGTCCAATTCGTCCACTTCCTCAACTTCCTAAACTTCATCCAATTCATCCAGTTCTTCAACTTCGTCCACGTCCTCCACTTTCGCCAGTTCCTCAACTTCCTCAATTTCGTCCACTTCCTCCACATCGTCCACTTCCTCAACTTCCTCAACTTCGTGCGCTTCGCCCATTTCGTCCACTTGGTCCACTTCCTCCACTTTCTCCACTTCTTCCACTTCCTCCACTTCCTCAACTACCTCCACTTCGTGCACTTCCTCCACTTCCCCCACTTCCTCACCTTCATCAGTTTCGTCCACTTCGTCTACTTCATCCACGTCGTGCACTCCTCCACTTCCTTCAGTTCCTTCACTCCCTCAACTTCCTCCACTTCGTCCACTTGGTCGACTTCATCCCTTTCGTCCACTTCGTCCACGTCCTGCACTTCCTCAACTTCGGCCTCTTCGTCCACTTCCTCCATCTCGTAGACTTCGACAACGTCGTCCACTTCCTCAACTTCGTCAGCTTCGTCCACTTCCTCCACTTCGTCCACATCCGCAACTTCGTCCACTTCGTCCACATCCGCAACTTCGTCCACTTCGTCAACTTCGTCCACTTCCTCAACTTCGTCCACTTCGTCCACTTCTTCAATTTCGTCCACTTCCTCCACTTCCTCCACTTCCTCCAATTCCTCAACCTCCTCAACTTCGCCCACTTCCTCAACTTCGTCAACTTCGTCCACTTCCTCCACTTGCGCCACTTTCTCCACTTTTTTCACTTCCTCCACTTCCTCAACTACCTCAACTTCGTGCACTTCGTCCACTTCCTCACCTTCCTCAACTTCCTCCATTTCGTCCACTTCGTCTACTTCATCCATGTCGTCCACTCCTCCACTTCCTTCACTTCCTTCACTCCCTCAACTTCCTCCACTTCGTGCACTTCGTCCACTTGGTCGACTTCATCCACTTCGTCCAATTCCTGCACTTCCTCCACTTCGTCCTCTTTCTGCACTTCCTCCACTTCGGCACCTTCGTCCACTTTCTGCACTTCCTCCACTTCGGCCAATTCGTCCACTTCCTCCACCTCGTAGACTTCATCAACGTCGTCCACTTTCTCCACTTTGTCAGCTTCGTCAGCTTCGTCCACTTCCTCCACTTCGTCCACATCCGCAACTTCGTCCACTTCGTCCACTTCATTGACTTCGTCCACTTCCTCAACTTCAGCAACTTCGTCCACTTCGTCAACTTCTTTCACTTCGTCCACTTCTTCCACTTCATCCACTTCCTCCACTTCCTTTACTTCCTCCACTTCCTCCACTTCATCAACTTCGTCCACTTCGTCAGCTTCGTCAACTTCGTCCACTTCCTCAACTTCCTCAACTTCGTCAACTTCGTCCACTTCGTCAACTTCTTTCTTTTCGTCCACTTCTTCCAGTTCCTTCACTTCCTCCACTTCGTTTACTTCCTCCACTTCCTCCACTTCCTCAACTTCGTCCACTTCGTCCACTTCGTCAAGTTCGTCCACTTCGTCAAGTTCGTCCACTTCGTCAACTTCGTCCACTTCGTCAACTTCGTCCACTTCGTCAACTTCGTCCACTTCGCGAACTTCGTCCACTTCGTCAATTTCGTCCACATCGTCCACTTCTGCAAGTTCGTCCATTTCGACCACTTCCTGCACTTCCTCGACTTCGTCCACTTCCGCCACTTCGTGCACTTCGTTCACTTTGTCCACTTCCTCAACTTCGTCCACCTCGTCCACTTCGTCCACTTCCTCAACTTTCTCCAGTTCCTCCACTTCTTCCACTTCATCCACATCCGCAACTTCGTCCACATCGTCCACTTCCTCAACTTCGTGAACTTCGTCCACGCCGTCAACTTCTTTCACTTCGTCCACTTCCTCAACTTCGTCCATTTCCTCAACTTCCTCAAATTCGTTCTCTTCGTTCAATTGGTCCACTTCTTCAACTTTGTCCACTTCCTCCACTTCCTTCAGGTTCTCCACTCCCTCCGTTTCCTCAACTTTCTCAACTTCGACCAGTTCGTCAACGTTGTCCACTTCCGCCACTTTGTCCACCTCGTTCACTTCGTCAACTTCTTCAAGTTCATCAACTTCGTCCACTTCATCCTCTTCCTCCATTTCCTCCACCTCCTCTACTTCCTCCACTTCCTCCACTTCTTCCACTTCGTCCACTTCGTCAACTTCGTCCTCTTCCTCCAATTCCTCCACTTCCTCTACTTCCTCCACTTCCTCTACTTCCTCAACTTCCTCCCTTTTGTTCACTTCCTCAACTTCGTCCACTTTGTCCACTTCCTCAACTTCCTCAAATTCGTCCTCTTCGTCCACTTGGTCCACTTCTTCAACTTCGTCCACTTCCTCCACTTCCTTCAGTTGCTCCACTTTCTCCACTTCCTCCATTTCCTCAACTTCGACCACTTCGTCAACGTCGTCCACTTCCGCCACTTAGTCCACTTCGTCCACTTCGTTCACTTCGTCAACTTCGTCCTCTTCGTCCACTTCCTCCACTTCCTCAACTTCGTCAACTTCCTCCACTTCCTCCACATCCTCCACTTCCTTCACTTCCTCACTTCCTCCACTTCTTCAACTTCGTCCACTTCCTCCAGCTCGTCAACTTGATCAATTTCGTCCACTTCCTCCACTTCGTCAACATCGTCCACTTCCTCAACTTCCTCAACTTCGAGCACTTCATTCATTTCGTCCACTTCGTAGACTTCGTGCACTTCGTCGACTTGCTCCACTTTCTCCACTTCCTCCACTTCCTCAACTTCGTCCACTTCGTCTACTTCTTGAACTTCGTCCACTTCCTCCACTACCTCTAGTTCCTCAACTTCCTTAACTTCGCCCACTTCCTCAACTTCCTCAACTTCGTCCACTTCGTGACCTTCCTCCACTTCCTCTACTTCCTCCACTTCCTCCACTTTCTCCACTTCTTCCACTTCCTCCACTTCCTCAGCTACCTCAACTTCATGCACTTCGTCCACTTCCTCAACTTCCTCAACTTCCTCCATTTCGTCCACTTCGTCTACTTCATCCACGTCGTCCACTCCTCCACTTCCTTCACTCTCTCAACTTCCTCCGCTTTGTGCACTTCATCCACTTGGTTGACTTCATCCACTTCGTCCACCTGCTGCACTTCCTCCATTACGGCCACTTTCTCCACTTCCTCCACTTCCTCAACTCCGTCAGCTTCGTCCACTTCCTCCACTTCCGCAACTTCGTCCACTTCCTCCACTTTGTCAACTTCTTTCACTTCGTCCACTTCTTCCACTTCGTCAACTTCTTTCCACTTCGTCCACTTCCTAAACTTCGTCCACTTCCTGCACTTCCTCAACTTCGTCAACTTCGTCCACTTCCTCCACTTTCACCAATTTCTCCACTTCCTCCACTTCCTCAACTTCGTCCATTTCGTCCACTTCGTCTACTTCATACACATCGTCCACTCCTCCACTTCCTTCACTTCCTTCACTCCCTCAACTTCCTCCACTTCGTGCACTTCGTCCACTTGGTCGACTTGGTCCACTTCCTGCACTTCCTCGACTTCGGCCACTTCCTCCACTTCCTCCAATTCCTCAACTTCGTCAATTTCGTCAGCTTTGTCCACATCGTCCACATCCGCAACTTCGTCCACTTCTTTCACATCCGCAACATCGGCCACTTCGTCCACATCGTCCACTTCGTCCACTTCGTCAACTTCGTCCACGTCGTCAACTTCTTTCACTTCATCCACTTCTTCCACTTCCTCTACTTCCTCCACTTCCTCCACTTCCTCCACTTCCTTTACTTCCTCCACTTCCTCAACTTCTTCCACTTCCCCCACTTCGTCCACTTCGTTCAATTCTTGCACTTCGTCCACTTCGTCAACTTCGTCCACTTCATCAACTTCGACTACTTCATCAACTTCGTCTACTTCGTCAACTTCGTCCACTTCGTCCACTTTCTCCACTTTCTCCACTTCCTCCACTTCCTCAACTTCCTCAACTTCTTCCACTTCGTCCACTTCCTCAACTTCCTCAACTTCCTCAAATTTGTCCACTTCGTCCACTTGCTCCACTTCCTCCAGTTCCTCAACTTCCGCAACTTCGTCCACTTCCTCAACTTCGTCCAGTTCGTCCACTTCCCCTACTTTCTCCACTTCCTCAACTTCCTCAACTTCTTCCACTTCATCTACTTCGTCCACTTCTTCAACTTCCTTAAATTTGTCTACTTTTCCACACTCTCCACTTGCCCCACTTGCTCCAGTTCCTCAATTTCCTCAACTTCGTCCACTTCCTCAACTTCGTCTAGTTCGTCCAATTCCTGCACTTCCTCAACTCCACCCACTTTGTCCACTTCGTCCACTTCCTCCACCTCGTAGACTTCGGCAACGTCGTCCACTCCTCCACTTCCTCCAGTTCCTCAACTTCCTCAATTTCGTTAGCTTTTGTCCACATCGTCCACTTTGTCCACTTTCGCCTCTTCGTCCACTTTATCCACTTCGTCTACTTCGTTCACTTGGTCCACTTCCTCAACTTCGTCCACTTCTTCCACTTCCTCCACTTCCTTCACTTCCTTCACTTCCTTCACTTCCTCCACTTCCTCCACTTCCTCCACTTCCTCCACTTCCCCCACCTCCTCCACTTCCTCATCTTTGTCAGCTTCGTCCACTTCCTCCACTTCATCCACTTCCGCTACTTCGTCCACTTCGTTCAATTCTTCCATTTTCTCAACTTCGTCAACTTCGTCCACTTCGTCCACTTTCTCCACTTATTCCACTTCCTTCGTTTCCTCAACTTCCTCAACTTCTTCCACTTCGTCTACTTCGTCCACTTCCTCAACTTCCTCAAATTCGTCCAGTTCGTCAACTTCGTCCACTTCCTCCACTTGCTCCATTTGCTCCACTTCCTCCAGTTGCTCAACTTCCTCAACTTCGTCCACTTCCTCAACTTCGTCCACTTCCTCAACTTCGTCCAGTTCGTCCACTTCCTGCACTTCCTCCACTTCGCCCACTTTGTCCACTTCCTCCACCTCATAGACTTCGTCAACTTCTTCCACTTTATCCACTTCGTCCACTTCCTCCACTTCTTCCAATTTGTCAGCTTCGTCCACTTCCTCCGCTTCGTCAACTTCGTCCAGTTCCTCCATTTCTTGCACTTCCTCCACTTCCTCCATTTCTTCCACTTCGTCAACTTCCTCCACTTCGTCTACTTCGTCCACTTCGTCAACTTCGTCCACTTCCTTAACTTGCTCCACTGTCTCCACTTCCTCTACTTCCTCCACTTCCTCAACTTCCTCAACTTCATCCACTTCCTTCATTTCCTCCACTTTCTCCACTTCCTCCACTTCCTCCACTTCCTCAACTTCGTCCACTTCGTCTACTTCTTCAACTTCGTCAACTTCGTCCACTTCCTCCACTACCTCCAGTTCCTCAACTTTGCCCACCTCCTCAACTACCTCAACTTCGTGCACTTCGTCAACTTCCTCAACCTCCTCCATTTCGTCCACTTCGTCTACTTCATCCACGTCGTCCACTGATGACAAATTTATGAACACCGAAAAACGGCGCTACAAACTTGTTGAACAATCGGCAAGTGTGACCGAATCGTTTCAAGTAATAAACTCGGTAAGACCAAGTATCGTTCTCCCAAAGGACTCACGACCTAGTTTAGTTATGTGATTCGTTGATTATTTAAGACTTAAGAACGAAATAAGTGGAGTTTAATATGCAAAACAGAAAATAAACATGTATGCATGAATTTGATCAATGGCTAAAAGAAAATACAAACACTTCAATGGAAAATATGGATGAGCGGCACACTTATGGGCTTGGGCCTAAATTTTATGTAATTTTAGAATAGTATATAAGCTTTAGGACGTCCTGGGGTTTGTATCTTTGGCAGAAACGAAGCAAACACTCTCTCTTCCACCCTTTTGAAGGAGGATCTTGGATGCTCAGGCTACCTCTTCACCTTTCTAGGGTTTTATCTTTTATTCTTTCATTATTATTCATCTAGTTTCACCATGAATATGGTGAACTAAACCTTGTATTGTTGTTGGGGAATCAATGTAGTCTTGTGAAACTCTCATATATGGAATTTGTGTTTAAACATCTTATTTGAGATACATGCTTTCTTTCATGATTAGTTAGCGTTTTTTCTCTTTGCTCAATGCTTGCTTTGTTTAACTCATTCAATGCATGATTATTGATTTTGTCGATACGGGAACGTATGGGGAAGTCTAGATCCGGGGAATTTCTCCCAATAGTATATTGGTTGCCGTTAAGCTCCTGCACTAAAAGAACTAATTATTAGGAATGCTAGGAATTGTATGAACTCGTAATTGGGGATAGGCCTTCTTGAAAGGTAATTTAGAGAGTGGCATTAACAATGATGAAAAGATTGTTGAATTTTGTTTTAGCCATTGATCAAATTCATGCATACATGTTTATTTTCTGTTTTGCATATTAAAATCCACTTATTTCGTTTTTAAGTCTTAAATAATCAACGAATCACATAACTAAATTAGGTCGTGAGTCCTTTGGGAGAACGATACTTGGTCTTACCGAGTTTATTACTTGAAACGATTCGGTCACACTTGCCGATTGTTAATCAAGTTTGTGACATCATATTTTGGTGATCATAAATTTGTGCATCAAGTTTTTGGCGCCGTTGCCGGGGACTCGTGGTTTAACTGATTAATTTGTGTGATTATTGATTAACTTTGACTTTAATTTTGAATTTCTATTTTTATTTTTCTGTTTTTGTTTTTTCTGTTTTTGTTTTATATTATTTTATTTTATTTTATTTTGTTTGATTTGATTTGATTTGATTAGATTTTATTTTATTTTATTTTATTTTATTTTAGGTTTAATAGGTTCGGAGGTCCCTATATTTGTGGGTTCGTTTCAATTGGGTCCTCCAATTTTGAAAGTGATCAATTTGGTCCCTAATTTAACAAAATTGAGTCAATAATACCCTTTCCGTTAAATGTAGTGGACGGCATTAACTTTTTAAACATGTGGTATGTTGAAGCATCCTTCAAATAAAACTGTGCAACCTGCAAATAAAAGGATGCCTCAACATGCCACATGTTTAAAAAGTTAACGTCGTCCATTACATTTAACGGAAAGGGTATTATTGACTCAATTTTGTTAAATTAGGGACCAAATTGATCACTTTCAAAATTGGAGGACCCAATTGAAACGAACCCACAAATATAGGGACCTCCGAACCTATTAAACCTTTATTTTATTTTGTTTTATGTTTTTATTTTTATTTTATTTTTTTTTCATTTTCTGTTTTTATTTTTTTTCTGTTTTCTGTTTTCATTTTTCTATTTTATGTTTTTATCTTCTATCTTGCTATCTTTTATCTTCTTATCATTTATTCTTTGTATCTTCTCTATCTTTTGTGCTAACAAATATTTTCTAGAGTTTTGTGCCTAATGCTTGCAGGATGCAATTCGGTCAAGAATTTAACTATATGGGCACTCAATTCTTCCAAGGTCAAGGCATGGAGGAATCACTAGGTCATGCATGGGACAGATATAGAAGCCTATTAAGAAAGACTCTCACGCATGGATTAGACGAAGTGGAAGTAGTCCTAATCTTCCTTGGAGGTCTTGGTTCACAAACCAAGATGATGCTTGACGCCTCAGCTGGAGGAAATATCAAATGGAAAACTCCAGAGGAAGCTACAAAAATCATTGAAAATATGGCTACAAGTGATAATGAACTAAACAGTGAAAGAGGAGCTCCTATTCAACAAAAAGGAGTTGTACAGTTACAAACCAATGATGCCTTGCTTGCACAGAACAAGATACTAACTCAACAATTGGAGAATCTCACAAAGATACTTGCACAACTGCCAAAAGAGTTAAAGACTGTTGCACAGGTTCAACCACAGATGTGTGAATTATGTGGTGGCGACCATATAAATGGTCAATGCGCCTTTCCAGTGGAAGCTTTAGAGGATGTTAACTTCATGGCCAATCAATTTCCATACTGTCAGGGGAACTTCAATCAAGGGTGGAAACCACACCCAAGTATTGGTCAAGGACAAAGTAGGCAAGTTGGACAATCAAGGCCATTTCACAAGCAACAACAACAACAACCAACCTTATGGCAACAAATGTCTACACTTAATGAAAGATCAACAAGGTTGGAAGAAACTCTTCAGCAATTCATACAGAAAACTGAATCTTCTCAAAAGAGCACTGAAGCCGCTATTAAGAACTTGGAGATTCAAATGGGTCACATTACCAAGCAATTGGAAGAAAGGCCTGACAAAAATTTTGGGGCTAATACTGAGGTTAACCCCAAGGAAGAGTGTGCAGTGCTAGTGAGTGTAAATGTTGAAAAAGTTGAGTTGGAAAAAGAAGAGAGAGAAGAGAGAAAAGAGAGAAAAGAGAAAGAAGAAGAGAAAATTTGTGTGAAGATTGAGAAAGTGAGTAGAAAAAGAAAAGAAAAAAAGAAAGTGAGAGAAAAGAAAAAGAGGACGAGAGAAAAAAAGAAAGAATCATATGAAAAACCTCTTCCTCATCCAAAGAAGTATCATAGGAAGGAAAAGAAATTTAAGTGCCTCATGGAAATCTTCAAGAAATTGGAGATTAAAGTTCCTATGGTTAAGACATTGCAACAGGTTCCTGGTTTGATCAAATTTCTGAAGAAGTTCAGTAGAAAGAAGAAAAAGAAGATGGAACTTGAGCTTTATTGGGTCAAGCTAGTGACGTTAAAAGAGCGCTTGCTGGGAGGCAACCCATTGATTTAAGAACTTTTAATTTTTGGTTTGGTGATGTAATTTTGAACTTTTGGGTACTTTTGTTTTTGTTATAAGTTTGTTACAGGGTTTACATCTACTGATGGATGTTAGGCGGAAGAGTATCTGCTGAAGGATACTATGTTTGTATACACCTACTGATGGGTGTTGGTAAGAAAGATTTGCATCTACTGAAGGGTGCTGGAGGATTTTTGGTCAGGCTCGTGACGTTAAACAAGCGGTACCTGGGAGGCAACCCAGTTGATTGATTTTATCTGTATTGTTTGTTTTGATTCTGCTTTAGTTGCATGATAGGGATTGAATGTTTGAGTAATTTGTGAAATTAATTGCAGGGAGCAAGTGAGGGGCATGAGTAGAAGGCACCTAGGGTAAGCTAGGAAGAAGAAAAGCACAACACGAATGTGCCGCTGAGCGGTGGTATCGTAAAATGGGCTTAGGTTCCCCTTAGCGGAACCCGAGCCCATTAGGGTATTTTTATACCGTAAGTCACGCTTTGGCCTCTATTTTTAGATTCTTCTCTGCACACACACTCCTAAACATTTTTCCAAAGGTTCTCTACATTTTTCCTTTCATTCCTCTTTAGAAAATCTCCCTTCCACTCACTTTCTCACTTGTTTTCCATCTATGTTTGGGGTTGGGAGAGAGCATCATTGATGGGGCTGATTTTTTCAAAGCACTAGAGTAGGATTTGTTTTATCAATCACTTATGTTTTTAGAATAGGATTTGATGTACTCAATTGGAAATTTTGTTTGTTATGATGGTTTGCTTATGATTGTTGTTTGATAAGTAATGCCTGATGATGATGCTTTGATATTGATTGATGTTGAGAATGTGCACATTATATGCTTATACAGGTGGTTCACAAGCATTGTGAACAAATGCAAGATGTTGTGATTGTGATTATGATTCTAAGCAGGATGTTATATGTGGAATGTGAATGAGCTTATATGTGAGGTTTTGAGCTCCAGAGTTGTTATTGTTGAATACTATTACTGTGAAAGCATGAATGACTTTGCCCAGGTTTTCTATGATTGAATTACTTGCTTGTTTGCATCATATGATCAAGGCCATTTGTTGATAACCCTTCTATTAGCCAAATTCATAAATTGAGCCCACTAAAAGAGAACACTATGTGTTATATCCTTTGAACCTCTAGCCTTGAACATGATTTGAAAACCCTTGTTGAAAAGCTTTACCTTGAGTTAAGTAGAAAATATTTTGTGGTATTGACAAATGTTCAAGTTTGGGGTTGTTGGAAAATAGAAAGGGAAATTGAAAGCATTGAGCTAAGAACTAATAATTAAGTATGTGAAAAGAAAAAGAAAAAGAGAAAAAAAAGAAAAGAAAAAGCAAAGCTCAATGCAAAAGAAAGTTGGGAATAAATAAGAATGATTGTGTTTATATGTTTCTCTTAACTCAAGGGTTTTGTGATCTAGAAAAACTAATTTTCTTGTTAGCCCAGCCACGTTATAAGCCATAGAAAAGTCCTTGTGATGATGCTTGCTAGTAAGTGCTTTTGATTGTGGTTAAATGAAAGGCAAAGTTGATTCATGTGGCATTGCAATAGTAGAGTGAATGAGTGAATATCTCCTATACACTTATGTGTTTGAGTGAAACACTTTATCTAGTGAGGATAGATTCCATGAACACATAAAAACATCTTTGCTTAGTTAATTGATCATTCATGAAAATAGCATTTGTTGGATAGTATGTGTTTGAGTGATCACTAAAAGCATGTGCACATCTTGATTGAATTCTTGATGATGAGCTAAATTGAGTATTTACTTGTCTTGAAAGAAGGATTTTTGAATGTGGTGAACCATTATATGGATTGATGGAAGATTGAGTTACATCTTGTTTGCTTGAGGACAAGCAAAGTTTTAAGTTTGGGGTTGTGATAACGTTTGAAAAACCGTTATTTTTATGCTTAAATTTGATACCAAAAGCAAACTTTAAGACTTAGAAACTAGCTTGAACTCATATTTTTGCTTTAGTTTTGAGAATAAGAGAGTTGAAAGTGAATTTAATGGTTTTGTGCAAGATTTCCTTGATTTTGTAGGCTAATTGAATGATTTGAAAGAAGAATTGAAATACCGAATGATTGGAGTGCTGAAAAGTCAACCAGAAACCAGAAAAGTCAACAAGTCAACCAGAAAAGTCAACCAGTCAATCAGAAAAGTCAACCAGTCAACCAGAATGCTGAAAAACCAACCAGAACGCAGAAAAAGTCTGACCGAGTGGCGCTGAGCGGAAAAATACCGCTGAGCGGCACTTTTCGGGTGCCGAAATCACCGCTGAGGGGCAAAACAGTAGCTGGGGGGCAAAATCGATCATGCGGTATTACCGCTCAGAGGTAAAATACCGCTGAGCGCCATTCTAAGTGGGCTTGGACCGGTTTTCTTTTGTTTTTATGGGCTTGGACTTGTTTTATGTTATTTTTATGCCCTATTTAAGGACTTTCACGTCCTAGGGTTTGTATCTTTGGCTGGGAGGAAGCAGAAACACACTTTTCACCCCTTGGGGGTAGATTGGGAGATGGTGACAGCTCTCCTCTTCAATTTCTCGGGTTTTTCTATCTCTTTCATTCTTTCATTATTATTCATCTAGTTTCACCATGAATATGGTGAACTAAACCTTGTATTGTTGTTGGGGAATCAATGTAGTCTTGTGAAACTCTCATATATGGAATTAGTGTTTAAACATCTTATTTGAGATACATGCTTTCTTTGATCATTAGTTAGGGTTTTTCCTCTTTGCTCAATGCTTGCTTTGTTTAACTCATTCAATGCATGATTATTGATTTTGTCGATACGGGAACGTACGGGGAAGTCTAGATCCGGGGAATTTCTCCCAATAGTATATTGGTTGCCGTTAAGCTCCTGCGCTAAAAGAACTAATTATTAGGAATGCTAGGAATCGTATGAACTCGTAATTGGGGATAGGCCTTCTTGAAAGGTAATTTAGAGAGTGGCATTAACAATGATGAAAAGAATGTTGAATTCCTAAAGTATATGAGAGTGGATAAGATGAAATTGATAACCCCAACAACATACTCATCCATATATTCCATTGAAGTGTTTGTATTTTGTTTTAGCCATTGATCAAATTCTTGCATACATGTTTATTTTCTGTTTTGCATATTAAAATCCACTTATTTCGTTTTTAAGTCTTAAATAATCAACGAATCACATAACTAAACTAGGCCGTGAGTCCTTTGGAGAACGATACTTGGTCTTACCGAGTTTATTACTTGAAACGATTCGGTCACACTTGCCGATTGTTCAACAAGTTGTTGGCGCCGTATTTCGGTGTTCATAAATTTGCCATCACTTCTCTCATCTTCTGCTCTCTTCTCTTCTTCTCTCTTTCTCTTTTCTTCTTCTATCTTCTCTCTCAATTCCTTTTCTCTCCTTCTAGTCTCTCTCTTTCTTCTCTTATCCAAGAGTTTCTCAAGTTTTTCTTTAAATTCAATTTCCCTTCTAGAGAAACCATCTAGACCTTTCATAAATTCTTTTCCCTCTTGAATGAGGTGTCCCATTAATTCTAGGTCTCTCTTCGCTGAAGGAGGAACAAAATTTCTTCTCATGCAAGCTCTTAGTTCATACCAATCATGAATGGAGGATTTTCTACCTTTCTTGACACTATATTGCCTATGATTCCACCACTCACTTGCATGTTCTTCTAATCTAGAAAGATATATGTTAAGAGCAAAGGATTCACTATCTTTAGCAAGAAAAAGATGTATTTTATCAATTTTTCTTTCCCAAGCTAATTATGTTAAAGCACTAATGTCCCTACCAAAGAATGGAATATCTTTCCTAACTTGGTTGTACCTTTCATCCTTCCTTCTTTCTTTTTGTTCACCTTCATTTTGATTTTTCATGTATTGGGCAAACAAGTTCCTAAGCTCACTCATTTCTATTTCTCTCTTGGTGATCATGATTTCCTCATTCATCTTTTTAATTTCAAAAGTGGATTCTTAGTTTGAAAAGGTTTAAGATTTTACCTAGAGACAATTCCCAGGTAAGAGAGGTGAGCCAAAGGCCGCTTAAATACCAAGTCTTACCTAGCCAGAATGTCTAAGGTTACTTACTTGACCATTTTCAAAGTAAGATTCACTATTGAATTTAAAAGTGGACTCAAACAATCAAAATGAAAGAGTTAAAACACCTTGACTTCTAATGTAACAAAAGGCTAGAGCGTGGAAATAAGGAAATAAAGCAAAGGAAAATCCTAGGTGAGGCTTGTCGCTTTAGCTAACAAGACACACTCACCGTGTACTATCAAAGCAAGCAAAGAAAATTGCCAAGATTGGAGAGAGCACCAAGGACTCTTCCAAACACACTTGGTCTTAATGTCCTTTTACAAGAAAACAAATGAAAGCTAAAAAAAAATGAAAACAGATTACAAGTTAAACTACTCTACTGCTTCATGTATTCATTGATTTGATTTTGTTTCTGTATCTCTGTTGGTGCGTTAGCCCTTCAATCCTTGCTCAAAGAGGATTCAATCTTCTGGAACAGTATTAGCACTACAAAATATTGATACCGCTGTTTGGCTCCTGATGCAACCGTGAAACTCCAATTAGAGCACATTCATCTCACTCTTAATGGTCTTCACAAAGCTCTCCAAAACAGTTCTGCATAGGTTGAACTTAAATCAGGAGCAAATTACACTCTGCTGCAAGGTTTTCCTCTATGAATTTTGCTTATTCAAACTCCAAAATCACGTGGAAATCTGGTTCTTAATCTGTGATTGAATGCAATTCTTTACTTTGAAAATCTATTGCACAAGCTGTAAGACACCCTTCAAGTGAAAACCTGCATTGTTATATCAAACCAGCAAGAATATCTAATGCTCCAAACTGAACAAATTAATGAACTAGCAAAACTGATTTTGAATTAAACAGAATTTGGAGAGCAAACTGGCTAAAACAGATATAGCACCAGAAAACTAGAAACTGAACTGATATAAACAAGATGTGAAGAAATCTGTTTTGAAAAACTTTGAAAAGTTGAAATTTGCACCTTCAATTATAGAAACCAGTTCAATTAACAAGTTGTCGAAATCCTTTTGATCATTGGCATTGCCTTTCCAAAACAAAAACTGTGTAGACATATTGAATAGCACAAATCAGATTTAAGAAATTGGACTTTTCAGCATTGGAAACTAAAACAGGATTTTCCTCTCGGCCAAGTATTTTGGCTTCATGTGCATCCACTCAAATCTCACATTCTGAACTGTTTCAGGGTATTTTCACTCCACTGACAAATTTCTTTTGGATGATATACACTCAATCTCACCATCACTCAACTGTTTGGCTTGTGTCTCAAAATTTGGCTAGTGGAGTTGCCAAATTTTCACTCTTTTTCTCACTACAGAATGGTGTTTCAGGAAGCTATTTTTCCTTGCTGTGGAGGCACTTGGATCAAGAGCTATATGTGGCTAGTGGAGTTTTCACTCCACTGACAAATTTCTTTTGGATGATATACACTCAATCTCACCATCACTCAACTGTTTGGCTTGTGTCTCAAAATTTGGCTAGTGGAGTTGCCAAATTTTCACTCTTTTTCTCACTACAGAATGGTGTTTCAGGAAGCTATTTTTCCTTGCTGTGGAGGCACTTGGATCAAGAGCTATATGAGTTTCCACCCCTCAAGATGCTACCACTAGCATGAGCAATCACCCTAGCACAAAATCTGCACCAATAAGCATCTAAACAGCACCAGAAATCAGAAAGTAAGGCTGGAACAGAACTGACTTATTATGTACAAAACCAGATTTTCAATTTAAAGACAAACAAGCAATTAAGGCTATTAATAAAGGAGGCACTGCAAATAGACCCTGACAAAGCTCTAGAGTAGATTAATAAAGCAAGAAAAACACAAGCACAGTTTATAAATTATTCCAAATGCAAACTGTTTGATAATTTTCAGAAGTGTTTGATAAAATGCTCCAATGAATTTCAGATTTTGTGTTTTTGATTTTTCAGGGCCTGTAATCTGGATTGGTTGGTTCTAACAGCTTTTTAACACTTGATACTTCTTCTTTTGATCATGTATTTTCATTTTTAAACATTGAACCAGCCTTTTCACAATCCAGCAATGAATTTTACACTAAAATTACCAAAACAGTGGTTGGAAAAACAGAAACTGCACTAGAAAAAATGAACTAAAATAGTGGTTTTGGAACCCAAAATGAGTGGCAGTGATTCAGCAACTTTGATGAATGTTCAAACAACTTTTCTTGGTGATATTAAACATGTTTAAACTCTTAAACAGCTGAAACAATGATTAATATTCAGAATCACTGATCCACTTCCATTTTTAACTCAAAAATGATGGTTTAAATATCCAATCTGCATATAAATTCATTTTTGACCAAATGAGCAGTATTAACAACTTTCAAACATCCATTTAGACTTGCTCAAGCTTTCCAAAAGCACAGAAACAGCAGGATTCGAAAATCACCCTTTCTATGACCAAATTATGCAGCAAAAACCATCAATTAACCAACCAATTTTAGTTTTTCATGGATTCAAAAACTGGACAGCAAAGGAAATGACTCTAAGAAGTGTAAAAACACAGATCTAAGCTAGATTTAATATGCTTAGCATGACCAAACTTAGATTACCAAATCAAGTATATTAGCACAGTGAAAAGCTAGAAGTTCAAGCTGAAATGGTGAATGGTTAAGGATTTTGAGCAACCACACTATGCATATTGCATTTTAGTGCTTGTTTTGGTTTGCTATACCTTAAGACACATTCAAAAACATCACACAATGTTGTACCAAGCTCTAGAATCCAAAGAAAACCACTGAAACAGTTTTAGAAATTTAGATCTAAATTTAAATTCTGTATCAGAATTCACAATGGAAAACAAATCAGATTTGCATTTTGATGCTTCAGCTTATTGATAACAGTTGAAAAACTGTTATTTTCATGCTTAAAATTGACACAAAAAGCAACCTTTACACTTAGAAACTAGCTTGAAATCATGCTTTTATCCATATTTTCAGAAATAAGAGAGCTAGACAGGTTTATGCTTGATTTCAGTGTTTTTGTGCAGGTTTTAAGGTGAATTTAGTGAAAGAAGTGAAGAAGGAGAGAGATGGAATCAGAAAAGTCAACCAGTCAACCAGAAAAGTCAACCAGTCAACCAAAAAGTCAACCAGTCAACCAGAATACGGAAAAAGTCAACCATACGAGTTTTGGGCCAGTTTTCTGCGATTTTATGATATGTTTGGGCTTGGACCCATTTTCTATTATTTTTATGTCCTATTTAAAGACCTAGATGTCTTAGGGTTTGGTATCTTTGGCAGAAACGAAGCAAACACTCTCTCTTTCACCCCTTGGGGGTAGATTGGGAGATGGTGACAGCTCTCCTCTTCTCTTTCTCGGGTTTTTCTATCTCTTCCATTCTTCCATTATTGTTCATCTAGTTTCACCATGAATATGGTGAACTAAACCTTGTATGTTTGTTGGGGAATCAATGTAATCTTTTGAAGCTCTCATATATGGAATTTGTGTTTACATCTTAATCTAAGACCTATGCTTTCTTTCATCATTAGTTAGGGTTTTTCCTCTTTGCTCAATGCTTGCTTTGTTTAACTCATTCAATGCATGATTATTGATTTTGTCGATACGGGAACGTGTGGTGAAGTCTAGATCCGGGGAATTTCTCCCAATAGTATATTGGTTGCCTTAAGCTCCTGTGCTAAAAAGAACTAATTATTAGGAATGCTAGGAATTGTATGAACTCGTAATTAGGGAGAAGCCTTCTTGAAAGGTAATTTAGAGAGTGGCATTAAAAATGATGACTTGAATGTTGAATTCCTAAAATATATGAGAGTGGATAAGATGAAATTGACCCCCAACAACATATTCATCAACATATTTCATTGAAAGTGCTTGTCTTTTGTTTTAGCCATTGATCAACCTCATGCATACATGTTTATTTTCGTCTTTTGCATATTAAACTCCACTTATTTTGTTCTTAAGTCTTAGCTAATCAACAAATCACATAACTAAACTAGGGCGTGAGTCCTTTGGGAGAACGATACTTGGTCTTACCGAGTTTATTACTTGAAACGATTCGGTCATACTTGCCGATTGTTCAACAAGTTTGTGACATCATATTTTGGTGTTCATAAATTTGTCCATCAAGCTTTTGGCGCCGTTGCCGGGGACTCGTGGTTTAACTGGTTAATTTGTGTGATTATTGATTATCTTTGACTTTAATTTTGAATTTCTATTTTTATTTTCGGTTTTTATTTGATTTGGTTTTATTTTATTTGATTTTATTTGATTTGATTTGATTTTATTTTATTTTATCTTATTTGATTTGATTTTATTTGATTTGATTTGATTTTATTTGATTTGATTTTATTTTATTTTATCTTATTTGATTTGATTTTATTTTATTTGATTTGATTAGATTAGATTTTATTTTATTTGATTTGATTTGATTAGATTAGATTTTATTTTATTTTATTTTATTTTATCTTATCCTCTGAATCTTTTATCTTCTGAATCTATATCTTCTCCTATATCTTTTTGTGCTAACAAATATTTTCTAGAGTTTTGTGCCTAATGCTTTCAGGATGCAATTCGGTCAAGAATTTAACTATATGGGCACTCAATTCTTCCAAGGTCAACAAAGGAAAGCAAGAGATCTCATCTTCCAGGCAAGGCATGGAGGAATCACTAGGTCGTGCATGGGACAGATACAAAAGCCTATTAAGAAAGACTCCCATGCATGGATTTGACGAAGTGGAAGTAGTCCTAACCTTCCTTGGAGGTCTTGGTTCACAAACCAAGATGATGCTTGACGCCTCAGCTGGAGGCAATATCAAATGGAAAACTCCAGAGGAAGCCACGGAAATAATTGAAAACATGGCTACTAATGATAATGAGTTGAACAGTGAAAGAGGAGCTCCTATTCAACAAAGAGGAGTCCTACAATTGCAATCCAATGATGCCTTGCTAGCTCAGAACAAGATACTAACTCAACAATTGGAGAATCTCACAAAGATACTTGCACAACTGCCAAAAGAGTTAAAGACTGTTGCACAGGTTCAACCACAGATGTGTGAATTGTGTGGAGGCGACCATATTAATGGTCAATGTGCCTTTCCAGTAGACGTCGTAGAGGATGTAAACTACATGACCAATCAATACCGTCAAGGGAACTATAATCAAGGGTGGAAACCACACTCAAGTATTGGTCACGGACAAACTGGGCAAGCTGGACAAACTAGGCAATTCAATAAGCAACAACAACAACCAACCTTATGGCAACAGATTTCTATACTTAACGAAAGGTCAATAAGGATGGAAGAAACTCTTCATCAGTTCGTACAGAAAACTGAATCTACTCAAAAGAGCACTGAAGCTGCTATTAAAAATTTGGAGATTCAAATGGGTCAAATTACTAAACAGTTGGAAGAAAGGCTTGACAAGAATTGTGGGGCTAATACTGAGGTTAACCCCAGGGAAGATTGTGAAGTGCTAGTGAGTGTAAATGTTGAAAAAGTTGAGTTGGAAAAAGAAGAGAGAAAAGAGAGAGAAGAGAAAGAAGAAGAGAAAATTTGTGTGATGATAAAGAAAGTGAGAGAAAAGAGAAAGAGGACGAGAAAGAGAGAATCATATGAAAAACCTCTTCCTCATCCAAAGAAGTATCATAGGAAGAAGGAATTTGAGCGCTTTATGGAAATCTTCAAGAAATTGGAGATTAAAGTTCCTATGATTGAGACACTGCAACAGGTTCCTGGTTTTATTAAATTTCTGAAGAAGTTCAGTAGAAAGAAGAAAAAGAAGATGGAACATGAGCTTTACTGGGTCAAGCTAATGACGTTAAAAGAGCGCTTGCTGGGAGGCAACCCAGTGATTTAAAAAACTTTTAATTTTATTTTGGTTTGTAATTTTTAATCTGTTGAACATGATTTTTTGAATATTTTGTTGAACATAGCATCTACTGATGGATGCTAGGTGGTTAAGTATCTGCTGAAGGATACTAAGTGTGTAACACCTACTGATGGGTGCTGATGAGAAAATTTTGCACCTACTGATGGGTGTTGGTAAGTTTTAAACACCTACTGATGGGTGTTGGTGGATTTTGGGTCAGGCTCGTGACGTTAAACAAGCGCTACCTGGGAGGCAACCTAGTTGATTGATTGTTTTTGTTTGTTTTATTTTAGTTAGGGTTTGCATAAGTATTTTAAACATTGAATTGCAGGGAACCAGTGAGGGGCATGTCTAGGAGGCACGTAGGTTAAGAAAATAAGGAGAAGAGCACTTCACGAAAGTGTCGCTGAGCGGCAACTTACCGCTGAGCGGTACTCTCGCAGAATGGGCTTTAGTTCCCCTTAGCGAGACCCGAGCCCATTAGGGTATTTTTATACCCTAAGCTGCGCATTTGCTCATACTATCAGACTCCTCTCTGCACAAACACTCCCACATACCTTCTTCAAGGTTTTCCACATCTTTTCACTCTTCCCTCTTAAGAAAATTTCTCTTCCACTCACTTGCTCACTAGTTTTCCATCTAAGTTTGGGGTTGGGAGAGAGCATCATTGAAGGGGCTGATTTCTTCATTGTGGTTCACTAATGCTTAACAATGTATCTTTTGGTTTTGTGAATTATGTTTGATGCAGGGATGGCCTCCTCATCGGGCAAAAAGAATCAAGACTATAAGATCCAAGAAGAGGAAGATACAGAGGACAGCTCAGATTGATGAGGAGTTGAGATAGCATTTACTGATGAATGCTATCATAACTAGAGCAGGACTTATGCTTTTGTTGGTTTAAGTTTTCTAAACTTATTTATTTTTTGTTTTAGATTAGGGTTTGATGTACTCTATTGGAAACATGGTTTGTTATGATGGTTTGCTATTAACTGTGATTGTTTGATAAGTAATGCTTGATGATGCTTATTGATTGATTGATGTTGAGAAGATGTGCACATTAAAATGCTTATACAGGTGATTCACAAGCTTTGTGAACAAATGCAGGATATTATGATTGTGATCGTGAAATTAAGCAGGATGTGTATGTCAAAAGTGAATGAGCTTATATGTGAGGTTTTGAGCTCCAGAGTTGTTATTGATTGAATGCTATTACTTTGGAAACATGAATGATTTTGCCCAGGTTTTCTACGATTGAATCAATTGCTTGTTTTGCATCATATGATCAAGGCCGTTTGTTGGAACCCTTTTTTATTGGCCAAATTCATAAAGTTAGCCCACTAAAAGAGAACACTTTGTATTCTATCCTTTGAACCCTTAGCCTTGAACATACACTGAAACCCTTGATTGAAAATCTTTACCTTGAGTTAAGTAGAAGATCTTGTGTGGTATTGTTAAATGTTCAAGTTTGGGGTTGTTGGGAAAACATGAAAAAGGAAAAGCATTGAGCTAAGAGCTAAAAAGTAAGAATATGCAAAGAAAAAAAAAGAAAAAGAAAAGAAAAGAAAAAGAAGCAAAGCTCAATGAAAATGCAAAGGCAAGTTGGGAAGAATAAGAAAAATTGTGTTGTTATGATTCTCTTAACTCAAGGATTTTGTGATCCAGAAAAACCAATTTTCTTGTTAGCCCAGCCACATTATAAGCCATTGAAAAGTCCTTGTGATGATGCATGCTTGTGAATGTTTTTGATTGTGGTAAAATGAAAGGCAAAGTTGATTCATGTGACATTGTGATAGTAGAGTGAATGAGTGATTACCTCTTATACACTTGTGTGTGAGTGAAACACTTTACCTAGTGAGGAAATATTCCATGAGCACATGAACATCCATGCTTAATTGATTGATCATTCATGAAATATAGCATTTGTTGGAATTTAAATGACTTTGTGAACACTAAAGTATGTGCACATCTTGATTGAACTCTTGGTCATAAGTTTGAGTGAAGTTGTTACTTATCTTGAAAAAGAAGATTTTTGAATGAGTGAAGCATCATATGAATTGGTTGAAGATTGAGTTACATCTTGTTTGCTTGAGGACAAGCAAAGTTCTAAGTTTGGGGTTGTGATAACAGTTGAAAAACTGTTATTTTCATGCTTAAAATTGACACAAAAAGCAACCTTTACACTTAGAAACTAGCTTGAAATCATTCTTTTATCCATATTTTCAGAAATAAGAGAGCTGGACAGGTTTATGCTTGATTTCAGTGTTTTTGTGCAGGTTTTAAGGTGAATTTAGTGAAAGAAGTGAAGAAGGAGAGAGATGGAATCAGAAAAGTCAACCAGTCAACCAGAAAAGTCAACCAGTCAACCAAAAAGTCAACCTAGTCAACCAGAATACGGAAAAAGTCAACCATACGAGTTTTGGGCCAGTTTTCTGCGATTTTATGATATGTTTGGGCTTGGACCCGTTTTCTATTATTTTTATGTCCTATTTAAAGACCTAGATGTCTTAGGGTTTGGTATCTTTGGCAGAAACGAAGCAAACACTCTCTCTTTCACCCCTTGGGGGTAGATTGGGAGATGGTGACAACTCTCCTCTTCTCTTTCTCGGGTTTTTCTATCTCTTCCATTCTTCCATTATTGTTCATCTAGTTTCACCATGAATATGGTGAACTAAACCTTGTATGTTTGTTGGGGAATCAATGTAATCTTTTGAAGCTCTCATATATGGAATTTGTGTTTACATCTTAATCTAAGACCTATGCTTTCTTTCATCATTAGTTAGGGTTTTTCCTCTTTGCTCAATGCTTGCTTTGTTTAACTCATTCAATGCATGATTATTGATTTTGTCGATACGGGAACGTACGGGGAAGTCTAGATCCGGGGAATTTCTCCTAATAGTATATTGGTTGCCTTAAGCTCCTGTGCTAAAAAAAACTAATTATTAGGAATGTTAGGAATTGTATGAACTCGTAATTAGGGAGAAGCCTTCTTGAAAGGTAATTTAGAGAGTGGCATTAACAATGATGACTTGAATGTTGAATTCCTAAAATATATGAGAGTGGATAAGATGAAATTGACCCCCAACAACATATTCATCAATATATTTCATTGAAATTGCTTGTCTTTTGTTTTAGCCATTGATCAACCTCATGCATACATATTTATTTTCGTCTTTTGCATATTAAACTCCACTTATTTTGTTCTTAAGTCTTAGCTAATCAACAAATCACATAACTAAACTAGGGCGTGAGTCCTTTGGGAGAACGATACTTGGTCTTACCGAGTTTATTACTTGAAACGATTCGGTCATACTTGCCGATTGTTCAACAAGTTTGTGACATCATATTTTGGTGTTCATAAACTTGTCCATCACTTATATAACCCAGGCTAGATCAAGTCCTCATTGTCTTATTTGGTATATATACAGCTTGTTTAGCACTTGCAAATCAATTAAAACGAAATAATACAGCAGAAAAGAAAACTGAACAGAGACAGAAATAATACTGCAACAGTAAATTGCACAAGACTTAAAACAATACAGAATTGAAATGTAAAGCTGGAAATTATCCAAACAAGAAGGTTTCACCGATTAAAATGAAAGGACAATATAAGCACACAAAGGAAACTAAAATTGAATGACTGGGAAAAGTAAAACAGAAGCAACAAAAATACTCAAAACAGAAACTGGAAAACTGAAACAGAAAGCACAACAGAATGCAGAAATGGAGTGCAAAGATGGAGGAATAGCTTAGCTCTTGGTGCGTGGACGACCTAAGCTCTGATACCACTTGATGGAAGAATGGATTGGCTGATTCGGGTGGAGGAAGAAATCAACCAAGCTCACCTCTGACTTGGACCATAGAAGCACCCAACAATGGAAGAGGTGCTTCGGCAATGCAGCGGAATGGGTTGAAGATGACTGGAGGAAACAAAAAAGTAAGTGGAATGAAACAGTGGTTCGGTGAAGGAGAAACTGAAGCACAATTTCAAACGGTGGTGTTCTGTGAATTGGGAAGTGAAATGGAGGCAGAGATTTGGGTGCTGAAATGTGATGCGGATGGGTGGAGATGTGCTAGTAATGGAGCCTAGCTAGGGAGAGAGGCTAGAGGAAACTCTCAAGCTCTCTCTCGGTGACCTTCAATAAGAAGAAAGTTCTGGACAGCATCAACAGAAAACTATTCTTCATTCAAATCAAAGGTAAAGGTTACAAGCAATGGAGCAACCTATTTAAAGGAGAAACAAAGCTCTTGGTTCACTCTTATTTAGCTGACGATAACTATGATGCAATGGAGCAAGTGCCCAGCTATGAAAGTGTGAAGAAAACATGAAGAGCCACGTGGAGATCTCTTGAATCTGCTGAAACGTTTTTGAAGCTGTTGGTTGCACATGAAAGGTGCTGGATGCACGTGGAAGATCACAGCTGGTGCTGGATGCACGTCAGGCTTCATATGGTGCAAAATTATATAGTGAAAAATCAAGAAAGAGTTTCTAAAAGTCCTTCTCCAACGTCCCTTTCTTAGCCTTAGATTAAGTTCGTACTCCTTTGAATGGAATGCCCTAAATGGGTTTCCATCAGTGGATAAGATGAAATTGATAACCCCAACAACATACTCATCCATCTAATTCATTAATGTGTTTGTATTCCTCTTCTCCATTGATCAAATTCATGCATACATGTTTAGTTATTGTCTTTTGCATTTAAAACCTAAAATCAATTGTTCACAACTCTTAAATAATCAACAAATCATATAACTAACTAGGCCGTGAGTCCTTTGGGAGAACGATACTTGGTCTTACTGAGTTTTATTACTTGATACAATTCGGTCATACTTGCCAAGGGTTAAACAAGTTTTTGGCGCCGTTTTTCGGTGTTCATAAATTTGTCATCAGTCCACTTCCACTTCGTCGACTTCCTCAACTTCGTCCACTTCCTCTACTTGGTCCACTTCTTCAACTTCGTTCACTTCCTCAACTTCGTCCACTTCCTCAAGTCAACTTCCTCTACATGGTCCACTTCTTCAACTTCGTCCACTTCGTCAACTTCTTCCACTTGCTCCAGTTTCTCCACTTCCTCTACTTCCTCCGGTTCCTCAACTTCCTCAACTTCGCCCACTTCCTCAACTTCGTCAACTTCCTCCACTTCGTCAACTTCGTCCACTTCCTCCACTTGCTGCACTTTCTCCACTTCTTCCACCTCCTCCACTTCCTCAACTTCGTCAACTTCCTCCGCTTCCTCAACTTCCTCAACTTCGTCCACTTCGTCTACTTCATCCACGTCGTCCACTCCTCCACTTCCTCCACTCCCTGAACTTCCTCCACTTCGTGCACTTCGTCCACTTGGTCGAGTTCGTCCACATCCTGCACTTCCTCCACTTCCTCCACATCGGCCACTTCGTCCACTTCCTCCACCTCGTAGACTTCGTCAACCTCATCCACTTCCTCCACTTCCTCAACTTGGTCAACTTCGTCAACTTCGTCCACTTCGTCAACTTCCTTCACTTCCGCCACATGTTCCACTTCGTCCACTTCCTCAAATTCGTCAACTTCGTCCAGTTCGTCCACTTCTTCCACTTCCTCCACTTCCTCAATTTCCTCCACTTCCTCAACTTCCTCCACTTCTTCCAGTTTGTCCACTTCCTCAACTACGTTCACTTCGTCCACTTCCTCACTTCCTCCACTTCCTCCACTACGGCCACTTCGTCCACTTCATCGTCCTCGTAGACATCGTCAACTTCCTCCATTTCGTCCACTTTGTCCATGTCGTCCAGTCCTCCACTTCCTTCACTTCCTCCACTCCCTCAACTTCCTCCACTTCCTCCACATCGTCCACTTCCTGCACTTCCTGCACTTCCTCCACTTCCACAGCTTCCTCAACTTCCTCAACTTCGTCAGCTTCGTCCACTTTTCCACTTCCTCCACTTCCTCCACTTCCTCAACTTCGTCAACTTCGTCAACTTCGTCAAATTTGTCCTCTTCGTCCACTTCCTCCACTTCCTCAACTTTGTTATCACCGTCCACTTCCTCTACTTCGCCACTTCCGCCACTTCGTCCACTGCATTCACTTCGTCCACTTTCTCAACTTCGTCAACTTCGTCAACTTTGTCCACTTCCTCAACTTCGTCGTCCTCGTCCACTTCTTCCTCTTCCTCCATTTCCTTCACTTCCTCCACTTCCTCCACGTCCTCCACTTCCTCAATTTCGTAGACCTAGTCAACTTCCTCCACTTCCTCAACTTTCTCAACTTCGTCCACATCCTCCACTTCCTCAACTTCTTCCACTACGTCCACTTCCACAACTTCCTCAACTTCGTCCACTTCTTCAATTTCGTCCACTTCATCCACTTCGTTTACTTCATCCACTTCGGCCACTTCGTCCACTTCCTCTACCTCGTAGACATCGCCAACTTCTTCCACTTCGTCCACTTCCTCCACTTCCATCACTTCATCCACTTCCTCAACTTCGTTAGCTTCGTCCACTTCCTCTACTTCGTCCACTTTGTTCACTTCCTCCACTTCCTCCACTTCGTCAACTTCATTTACTTTTCCCACTTCCTCCACTTCCTCCACTTCCTCCACTTCCTCTACCTCCTCCATTTCCTCCACTTCCTCCACTTCTTCCACTTCGTCCACTTCGTCAACATCGTCCACTTGATCCACTTCGTCCAGTTCCTCAACTTCCTCAACTTCGTCCACTTTGTTCACTTCCTCAACTTCCTCAACTTCGTCCACTTCGTCAACTTCGTCCACTTCCTCCGCTTGCTCCACTTTCTCGACTTCCTCAACTTCCTTGACTTACTCAACTTCCTCAACTTCGTCCACTTTGTTCACTTCCTCAACTTCGTCCACTTTGTCAACTTCGTCCACTTCCTCCGCTTGCTCCACTTTCTCGACTTCCTCAACTTCCTCGACTCACTCAACTTCCTCAACTTCCTCCACTTCCTCCACTTCCTCCACTTCCTAAACTTCCTCAACTTCGTCCACTTCGTCAACTTCGTCCACTTCCTCAAGTTTGTCCAATTTCTCCTCTTCGTCCACTTCCTCAGCTTCGTTATCTTCGTCCACTTCCTCTACTTCTTCCATTTCCGCCACTTCGTCCACTTTGTTCACTTCGTTCACTTCCTCCACTTCGTCAACTTCATCTACTTTTTCCACTTCGTCCATTTCCTCCACTTCCTCCATTTCTTCCACTTCCTCCACTTCCTCCACTTCTTCCACTTCCTCAACTTCGTCCCATTTGTCCACTTCGTCAACTTCGTCCACTTCGTCCACTTGCTCCGCTTGCTCCACTTCCTCAACTTCCTCGACTTACTCAAATTTCTCAACTTCCTCCACTTCCTCCACTTCCTCAACTTCGTCCACTTCGTCAACTTCGTCCACTTCCTTCACTTCCTTAACTTCGTCAAATTTCTCCTCTTCGTCCACTTCCTCAGCTTCGTTATCTTCGTCCACTTCGTCCACTTCGTTCTCTTCCTCCACTTCTCCCTCTTCCTCCACTTCCTCCACTTCCTCCACTTCCTCAACTTTGTAGACTTCGTCAACTTTGTCGACCTCCTCCTCTTCCTCCACTTCCTCCACTTCCTACACTTCATCAACTTCGTCAACTTCGTCCCCTTCGTCCACTTCCTCAACTTCGTCGACATCGTTCATTTCGTCCACTTCCTCCACGTCGTCAACTCCTCCACTTCCTCCACGTCGTCAACTCCTCCACTTCCTCCACTTCCTCCCCTTCCTCTAGTTCCTTATCTTCCTCAACTTCGTCAACTTCCTCAACTTCGTCCACTTTGTCCACTTCGTCCACTTCCGCCACTTCATCCACTTCCTCCACCTCGTAGACTTTGTGAACTTCTTCCACTTCCTCCATCTCCTCCACTTCGTCACCTTCGTCCACTTCCGCCAATTCGTCCACTTCGTCCACTTCGTCCACTTCGTTCACTTCATCCACTTCCTCAACTTCGTCCCCTTCGTCCCCTTCGTCCACTTCCTCCACTTCTACCACTTCGTCAACTTCGTCCACTTCCTCCAATTCCTCAACTTCCTCAACTTTGTCTATTTCCTCCACTTCGCCAACTTTGTCCACTTCGTCAACTTCGTCCACTTTCTCCACTTCCTCCACTTCCTGCACTTCCTCAACTTGCTCGACTTCGTCCACTTCCTCCACTTCCTCAAGTTTGTCCTCTTCGTCCACTTCCTCCACTTCCGCCACTTCCTCCACTTCCTCAACTTCGTCCACTTTGTCCACATCGTCCGCTTTGTGCACTTCGTCCACTTCCTCAACTTCGTCAACTTCGTCCATCTCGTCCACTTCGTCCACTTCGTCCAAGTTGTCAACTGCTCCACCTCCTTCACTTCCTCCACTTCCTCAACTTCCTCCACTTTGTCCACTCCATCCACTTCGTCGATTTCGTCTACTTCGTCGATTTCGTCCACTTCCTCCACTTCCTCCACTTCCTCAACTTCCTCAACTTCGTCCACTTCGTCCACTTCCTCCACTTCGTGCACTTCGTCCACTTCGTCAACTTCGTCCACTTCCTGCACTTGCTCGACTTCCTCCACTTCGGCCACTTCGTCCACTTCCTCCACTTCGTAGACTTCGTCAACTCCTTCCACTTCCTCCACTTCCTCCACTTCCTCAAATTCGTCAACTTCGTGCACTTCCTTCACTTCGTCCACTTCCACCACTTCGTCCACTTCTTCCACTTCCTCAAATTTGTCAACTTCGTACACTTCGTCATCTTCCTCCACTACTTCCACTTCGTTCACTTCTTCCACTTCCTCAACTTCCTCCACTTCCTCCAACTTTGTCCACTTCCTCCACTTCCTCCACTTCCTCCACCTCGGTCACTTCATCCACTTCCTCAACTTCGTCCACTTCTTCCACTTCCTCCACTTCCTCCACCTCGGTCACTTCGTCCACTTCCTCAACTTCGTCCACTTCTTCCACTTCCTCCACTTCCTCCACTTCCTCCACTTCGTCCACTTCTTCCCCTTCGTCCACTTCGTCCACTTCCTCAACTTCGTCCACTTCCTCCGGTTCCTCAACTTCCTCAACTTCGTCCACTTCCTCAACTTGCTCAACTTCGTCCACTTCGTCCACTTCCTCAACTTCCTCAACATCGTCCACTTCCTGAACTTGCTCCACTTGCTCCACTTCCTCTACTTCCTCAACTTCGTCCACTTCCGCCATTTCCTCCCCTTGGTCCATGATAACAGTTGAAAAACTCTTATTTTCATGCTTAAAAGTGATACTAAAAGCAACCTTTAGACTTAGAAACTAGCTTGAAATCATGCATTTTGTTTATATTTTCAGAAATACGAGAGCTGGACAGGTTTATGCTTGATTTGAGTGTTTTTGTGCAGGTTTTGAGGTGAATTTGGTGAAAGAAGTGAAGAATGAGAGAGAGGACATTAGAAAAGACAAGAAAGAGTGCAAAAAGAGAAGTCGAAGGCACCGCTCAGCGGCAAACTACCGCTGAGCGGCACTCAAGAGGTGGCGTTGGAACCGCTGAGGGGCAAATGGCCGCTGAGGGGAAGAAAGAAGACGCGTAACCACCGCTGAGCGGTAAATGGCGCTGAGCGGCACTTTTTGGGCTTGGGCTTTTGTAATCTTTTGTAACTCTAGATTAGTATATAAGGGCTTGCACGTCCTTTAGTTAGGTATCTTTGGCAGAAACGAGGCAAACACTATCTCTTTCACCCCTTTGAAGGAGGATCTTGGATGCTCAGGCTACCTCTTCACCTTTATTGGGTTTATTCTTTCATACTTTCATTGTAATTCATTTAGGTTCACCATGAATATGGTGAACTAAACCTTGTATGTTTGTTGGGGAATCAAAGTAATCTCTTGAAGCTCTCATATATGGATTTGTTGAGTACATCTTTGAATTAAGACATATGCTTTCTTTCATCATTAGTTAGGGTTTTTCCTCTTTGCTCAATGCTTGCATTGTTTAACTCATTCTAATGCATGATTATTGGTTTTGTTGATACGGACACGTACGGGGAAATCTAGATCCGGGGAATTTCTCCCAATATTATACTGACAATATTATATTGGTTGCCTTTAAGCTCCTGCACTCATGAACTAATCATTAGGAATGCTAGGAATTGTATGAACTATTTGATTAGGGAGAAGCCATCTAGAATGGTACATTAGAGAGTGGCATTAACAATGATGATTTGAATGTTGAATTCCTAAAATATATGAGAGTGGATGAGATGAAATTGACCCCCAACAACATATTCATTCATATATTTCCTTGAAAGTGTTTATCTTTTGTCTTTGTCATTGATCAATTCATGCATACATATTTAATTTTCGTCTTTGCATATTAAACTTCAATTATTGTGTTCTTAAGTCTTAGCTAATCAACAAATCACATAACTAAACTAGGCCGTGAGTCCTTTGGGAGAACGATACTTGGTCTTACCAAGTTTATTACTTGAAACGATTCGGTCATACTTGCCGATTGTGAAACAAGTTTGTGACATCATATTTTGGTGCTTACAAATTTGTCCATCAAGTTTTTGGCGCCGTTGCCGGGGATTCATGGTTTAACTGGTTAATTTGTGTGATTATTGATTACCTTTGACTTTAATTTTGAATTTCTGTTTTTATTTTTTCTGTTTTTATTTTTTTATCTTTTTAGATTTGATTTTTATCTTTTAGGTTAGATTTTATTTTAATTTCGAATTTTTATTTTATTTTTCTTTTTTCTGTTTTTCTGTTTTCTGTTTTTTATTTTTCGGTTTTTATTTGATTTTATTTTATCTTTTTAGATTAGATTTTATTTTATTTTATTAGATTTTATTTTTTTTTTATCTTTTTAGGTTAGATTTTATTTTATTTTATTAGATTGTATTTTTTTATCTTTTTAGGTTAGATTTTATTTTATTCTTATTCTATCTTTTAGGTTAGGTTAGATTTTATTTTATTTTATCTTTTAGATTAGATTTTATTTTTTAGATTAGGTTTTATTCTATTTTATTTGATTCTATCTTCTAAATCTTTTATCTTCTTATATCTTTTCAATCTTTATTTTCTTCTATATCTTTTTGTGCTAACAATTGTTTTTAGGGTTTTGTGCCTAATGTCTGCAGAATGCAATTTGGTCAAGAGTTTAACTATAGGGGCACTCAATTCTACCCAAGTAATCTCAACCAATGGTGGGAACCTCACTCAAGCATGGATCAAAGCCAATTTTGGCAAGCTGCTGGACAATTTGAGAACCAACCACAACAACAATGGCAGCAACAACCCTTTCTATCAGGAAGTTTGGATAGGTTGGAGGACACCCTTCAACGATTTTTGAAAAATTCCGACTCTACTCAGAAAAGCATTGAAGAATCATGTAAAAGAATGGAGATGCAACTTCGTCACATTAGTCAGATATTAAATGATGATGTTAATACTGATGTTAACCTTAAGGAGGAAGGGCAAGTCATTATCACTGAAAGTGACAAGATTCTTGATGAGGAAAAATTAGAGGGAGATGAGAAAAGGGTAGAGAGAAAAGAGAAAGAAGAGTTGAGTGAGAAAGATAAAGATGAAGAAAAAGAAAAAGAATTGGTTGAGAGAAAAGAGAGAAAGAAAATTTGTGTGAAGATAAAGAGGTTGAGGAGAAAAAGAGAAAGGAAGAAAAAAATAAAAGAAGAGAAAAAGAGAAAATTTAGGGAGAGAAAAAGGAAGAAAAAGAAGATGAGAGGAAAGAAGAAGAAATCACATGAAAAATCACATCCTCATCTAAAGAAGAATCATAGGAAGGAAAAGAAATTCAAGTGCTTTATGGAAATCTTCAAGAAATTGGAGATTAAAGTTCCTATGATTGAGATATTGCAACAGGTTCCTGGTTTGATCAAATTTATGAAGAAGTTCAGTAGAAAGAAGAAAAAGAAGAAGGAACTTGAGCTTGGGTCAAGCTAGTGACGTTAAAGAAGCGCTTGCTGGGAGGCAACCCAGTAGATTTACAAACTTTTGATTTGGTTTTATAATTTGTAATTTGTGAACATTATTCTGGACATTATTTTGTTGGATTTAGCATCTACTGAAGGATGCTAGGTGGTTAAGTATCTACTGAAGGATACTAAGTTTGTAACACCTACTGATGGGTGTTGGTGAGAAGATTTTGCACCTACTGATGGGTGCTGGTAAGTTTGAAACACCTACTGATGGTTGTTGGTGGATTTTGGGTCAGGCTCGTGACGTTAAACAAGCGCTACCTGGGAGGCAACCCAGTTGATTGATGGTTTTCTGTTTGTTTATTTTTAGGATTTGCATAAGCATTTTTAACATTGAATTGCAGGGAACCTATGAGGGGTATGTTAGGAAGGCACGTAGGTCAAGAAAAGAAGGAGAAGGGCACATCACGAAAGTGCCGCTGAGCGGCATTTACCGCTGAGCGGTACTAACGCAGATGGGCTTAAGTTCCCCTTAGCGGAACCCGAGCCCATTGGGGTATTTTTAAACCCTAAGCTGCACGTTTTTACACTCTTTCAAGTTCTTCTCTGCATAAACACTTCCACACCTCTTCTCCTAGGTTTTCCACATCTTTCTACTCTTCCCTCTTTAGAAGATTTCTCTTCCACTCACTTTTATACTAGTGTGCCATCAAAGTTTGGGGTTGGAAGAGAGCATTCTAGTTTGGAAGCATTCTCATATCATCTAGCATCTCCACCCAAGTAAGTAAAATGCATTTTGTTCATTCTAGGGTTCTTGAAATTGACTGTGATTGTCAAAGCATGAATATTTAGGGGTTTTGATTTCTATGCATGATTTGATGATATATTTGATGTTTGAACCGATTAAACTGCTTGATTATGAACTGGAAAACTGAAAATTGCATATGGGTGGAGTTAGGACATTTTAAAAACGAGATTTGCAAAAATCTGCAGATCACCGCTGAGCGGCATTTACCGCTGAGCGGCACTCTGCCAGATTTGCTTTTTCTGGTTTGTTGCGTGTTTGAATGTGGCACTGGTGGCGCTGAGGGGAAATTCTGGCCCTCAGCGGTGGTTTAGCTTCAAAAGGAGTTTTGTTTTGTGTTTACTAATGATTAACATCATGTTCTGTGGTTTTGGATTTATGTTTGAATGCAGGAATGGCATCCTCTTCAGGAAAGAGATTGAAAACCATGGCAACCAAGAGAAAGGAAAAGGAACCAGAGCAGCCCCATAATGGCAGGTTCCTCTCTAGGAAACATGAGAAGCACTTTAGGGTGGTTCAGGACAGGAGACTTCTAATGGAGAGAAAGGTTGGAATGATACCTAACTTTGCTCCTCAATTTGGAGAGCAAGTGTTAGGGAATGATTGGGGAAAGCTAGCCACTTATCCAGCACACAGGTGGACTATGGATGAATTCCATAATGTGGTAGCTTGGCCAGAAGAACCAGTATATGGAGGAGCTGGAGCAGCTGAAGCTTCAGCCAGAGATATGGAGGAAGATGAAGCAGAGGAGGAGGATGCATTTGATGAAGATGATGATGAAGAGGAAGAGGAAGATACAGAGAGCTCGGACTGATGAGGAGCTGAGATAGCATTTACTGATGAATGCTATCATATGATTATGCTTTTATGGTTTAAGTTTTCTGAACTTATTTGTTTTTGTTTTTAGATTATGGTTTGATGTACTCTATTGAACACCTGGTTTCTTATGATGGTTTGCTATTAACTGTGATTGTGTGATAAGTAATGCTTGATGATGCTTATTGATTGATTGATGTTGAGATGATGTGCACATTAAAATGCTTATACAGGTGATTCACAAGCTTTGTGAACAAATGCATAATATCATGATTGTGATTGTGAAATTAAGCAGGATGTGCATGTCAAATGTGAATGAGCTTATATGTGAGGTTTTGAGCTCCAGAGTTATTATTGTTGAATGTTATTACTTTGAAAGCATGAATGATTTTGCCCAGGTTTTCTATGATTGAATCAATTGCTTGTTTTGCATCATATGATCAAGGCCGTGTTGTTGAAACCCATTTTATTGGCCAAATTCATAAAGTTAGCCTACTAAAAGAGAACACGTTGTGTTCTATCCTTTGAACCCTTAGCCTTAAACATACACTTAACACCCTTGATTGAAAATCTTTACCTTGAGTTAAGTAGAAGATCTTGTGTGGTATTGTTAAATGTTCAAGTTTGGGGTTATTGGGGAAACATGAAAAAGGAAAAGCATTGAGCTAAGAGCTAAAAGTAAAAATATGCAAAGAAAAAGCAAAGAAAAGAAAAAGAAGCAAAGCTCAATGCAAATGCAAAAAAAAAAAAAAAAAAAAAAAAGGCAAAAGAAAGTTGGGAATGAATAAGAATAATTGTGTTGTTATGATTCTCTTAACTCAAGGATTTTGTGATCCAGAAAAACCAATTTTCTTGTTAGCCCAGCCACATTATAAGCCATTGAAAAGTCCTTGTGATGATGCATGCTTGTGAATGTTGTTGATTGTGGTAAAATGAAAGGCAAAGTTGATTCATGTGACATTGTGATAGTGGAGTGAATGAGTGAAACACTTTACCTCTTATACACTTGTGTGTTGAGTGAAACACTTTACCTAGTGAGGAAAGATTCCATAAGCACATGAACATCCATGCTTAATTGATTGATCATTCATGAAAAATAGCATTTGTTGGAACTTAAATGACTTTGTGAACACTAAAGCATGTGCACATCTTGAATTAACTCTTGGTCATAAGTTTGAGTGAAGTTATTACTTATCTTGAAAAGAGGATTTTGAATGAGTGAACCATCATATGAATTGGTTGGAGATGGAGTTACATTTTGTTTGCTTGAGGACAAGCAAAGTTCTAAGTTTGGGGTTGTGATAACAGTTGAAAAACTGTTATTTTCATGCTTAAAAGTGATACTAAAAGCAACCTTTAGACTTAGAAACTAGCTTGAAATCATGCATTTTGTTTATATTTTCAGAAATACGATAGCTGGACAGGTTTATGCTTGATTTGAGTGTTTTTGTGCAGGTTTTGAGGTGAATTTGGTGAAAGAAGTGAAGAATGAGAGAGAGGACATTAGAAAAGACAAGAAAGAGTGCAAAAAGAGAAGTCGAAGGCACCGCTCAGCGGCAAACTACCGCTGAGCGGCACTCAAGAGGTGGCGTTGGAACCGCTGAGGGGCAAATGGCCGCTGAGGGGAAGAAAGAAGACGCGTAACCACCGCTGAGCGGTAAATGGCGCTGAGCGGCACTTTTTGGGCTTGGGCTTTTGTAATCTTTTGTAACTCTAGATTAGTATATAAGGGCTTGCACGTCCTTTAGTTAGGTATCTTTGGCAGAAACGAGGCAAACACTATCTCTTTCACCCCTTTGAAGGAGGATCTTGGATGCTCAGGCTACCTCTTCACCTTTATTGGGTTTATTCTTTCATACTTTCATTGTAATTCATCTAGGTTCACCATGAATATGGTGAACTAAACCTTGTATGTTTGTTGGGGAATCAAAGTAATCTCTTGAAGCTCTCATATATGGATTTGTTGAGTACATCTTTGAATTAAGACATATGCTTTCTTTCATCATTAGTTAGGGTTTTTCCTCTTTGCTCAATGCTTGCATTGTTTAACTCATTCTAATGCATGATTATTGGTTTTGTTGATACGGACACGTACGGGGAAATCTAGATCCGGGGAATTTCTCCCAATATTATACTGACAATATTATATTGGTTGCCTTTAAGCTCCTCCACTCATGAACTAATCATTAGGAATGCTAGGAATTGTATGAACTATTTGATTAGGGAGAAGCCATCTAGAATGGTACATTAGAGAGTGGCATTAACAATGATGATTTGAATGTTGAATTCCTAAAATATATGAGAGTGGATGACATGAAATTGACCCCCAACAACATATTCATTCATATATTTCCTTGAAAGTGTTTATCTTTTGTCTTTGTCATTGATCAATTCATGCATACATATTTAATTTTCGTCTTTGCATATTAAACTTCAATTATTGTGTTCTTAAGTCTTAGCTAATCAACAAATCACATAACTAAACTAGGCCGTGAGTCCTTTGGGAGAACGATACTTGGTCTTACCAAGTTTATTACTTGAAACGATTCGGTCATACTTGCCGATTGTGAAACAAGTTTGTGACATCATATTTTGGTGCTTACAAATTTGTCCATCAGTCCACATTCTCCCCTTCCTCCACTTCGTCCACTTCCTCCACTTCGTCCACTTCCTCCACTTCCTCAACTTCCTCAACTTCGTCCACTTCATCCACTTCCTCCACTTCCTCAACTTCGTCCACTTCCTCAACTTCGTCCACTCCCTCCACTTCCTCAACTTCGTCAAATTTGTCCTCTTCGTCCACTTCGTCCACTTCCTCCACTTCGTCAACTTCGTCCCCTTCCTCCACTGCCTCAACTTCGTCAAATTTTTTCCTCTTCGTCCACTTCCTCCACTTCCTCAACTTCCTCAACTTCGTCCACTTCGTGCACTTCCTCCACTTCCTCCAGTTCCTCCACTTCCTCCACTTCTTCAACTTCATCCATTTTTTCCACTTCGTTCACGTCGTCCACTCCTCCAATTCCTTCACTTCCTCCACTTCCTCAACTTCATCCACTTCGTCACCTTCGTCCACTTCGTCCACTTTGTCTACTTCCTGCACTTCCTCCACTTCCTCTAGTTCCTCAACTTCTTCAACTTCGTCCATTGTGTCCACTTCGTCCACTTCCTCAACTTCATCCTCATCGTCCACTTCGTCAACTTCCTCCATTTCCTCCACTTGGTCCACTTTCTCCACTTCCTCCACTTCCTCCACTTCCTCAACTTCGTGCACTTCGTCCACTTCGTGCACTTCGTCCACTTCCTCCACTTCCTCCACTTCCTCCACATCCTCAACTTCCTCAACTTCGTCCACTTCCTCCACTTCCTCAACTTCGTGCACTTTGTCCACTTCTTCCACTTCCTCAACTTTGTCAACTTCATACACTTCGTCCACTTTGTCCACTACTTCCACTTCGTCCACTTCTTCCACTTCCTCCACTTCCTCACTTCCTCCACTTCCTCCACTTCCTCCACTTCCTCCACTTCCTCCACTTCCTCCACTTCCTCCAACTTCGTCCACTTCGTCCACTTCCTCCACCTCGGTCACTTCGTCCACTTCCTCAACTTCATCCATTTCTTCCCTTTCCTCCACTTCCTCCACTTCCTCCACTTCCTCCACTTCCTCCACTTCCTCCACTTCCTCCACTTCCTCCACTTCTTCCACTTCATCCACTTCGTCAACTTCGTCCACTTCCTCCAGTTCCTCAACTTCGTCCGCTTCCTCAACTTCCTCAACTTCATCGACGTTGTCCACGTCGTCCACTTCGTCGACTTTGTCCACTTCGTCAACTTCGTTCACTTCCTCCACTTGCTCCACTTTTTCCACTTCCTCCACTTCCTCAACTTCGTCAACTTCGTCCACTTCCGCCATTTCCTCCACTTGGTCAACATTCTCTACTTCCTCCACTTCGTCCACTTCCTCCACTTCCTCAACTTCCTCAACTTCGCCCACTTCCTCCACCTCCTCCACTTCCTCCACTTCCTCCACTTCCTCAACATCGTCCACTTCCTCCACTTTGTCAACTTCGTCCACTCCCTTCACTTCCTCAACTTCGTCAAATTTGTCCTCTTCGTCCACTTCGTCCACTTCCTCAACTTCGTAGACTTCTTCAACTTCGTCAACTTCCTCCACTTCCTCAATTTCCTCAACTTCGTCCACTTCGTGCACTTCCTCCACTTCCTCCAGTTCCTTAATATCCTCAACTTCGTCCATTTCATCCACTTCATCCACTGCTCCAGTTCCTTCACTTCCTCCACTTTCTCAACTTCCTCCACTTCGTCACTGATGAATCAATATTTTCTTCACTACACTTAGTTTATTGTGATAAAATTAATCGGGGAATTGTACTTAAATGTCCAGTATTTTCCCATTTTTCCTAATTGTGCTCAATTTGATTAGAAATTCTTATTTTAATTAATTTGAATTATCTGAGGTTAATTACTTGCATTATCAATTGTAGGGAAATTGTTGGATAATATTTGGAGACTTAAAATGTGACATCAATTATATTTTAAGCTAAAATGTTAACATATGTGAATTTCATTTTTTTAAGGGACTTGCACTAGTGTCACGGTTTTGGCATTCATTTCTTCTAAGAAGCACTCACGCGACACATTCATTTTGGCAACAAGATCACATGCTTTGGATGGAATCAAAGTGGGAGCCGCGCCACCTAGGATTATTGGAGAATTTTTCTTTGGCTTAATGAAGTAAGGCCGTGAATGGAGGGACCACATATTTCAAGTGCAGCTCACGATTCTTGACAATTGTGAAAGCATTAAGCACATGGAGAAGCACATGGAGAAGCACATAATAGAGGGGCCACCACTTTTAAGCTTACGTGAAAATGGAGAGAAGTAACAAAGGAGGCTTGATATTCCAGCACATGGGGTCCATTCACCACTTTGAAAGCTTACATACCTCCAAAATTCTTTTCTTTTGATTTTTAATGAAAAGCACCACACGGCCCATGGCAGCAGCTCACACCAAGCAATTGGAAAAGTCACTCACGGCCTTAGTTAGCAAGGTGCTTGGGTAAGAATAGAAGAAGGGCAGCAGCTGTGGAGAGTCCTCGGTCCATCAAGCTATGGAGTTCTCGGCCAAGAGAAGAAGGATGTTCACGGTCCAGCAGTTTTCTTTACGCAGCCACAAGAGCTTGGAGAGAAAATCAAGGCTGTCCAACCACGTTGAAAAGAGAAGACAACATCATATGGAAGAAAGAAGGGAGCTGTTGCTGCATCCAGCAGAAAGGAGCTCTTTGCTGTCACGGCCTTGCTGCACTTGAAGAGAGAAGATGTATGGTCCAGAGTGGTGTTGCACGTGAAAGGAACCAGCAAGCATGGGAGAAAAATTCAGTTTTTAATTTTGGAGAAAGAAAGTGGATGCCAAAATATTGGAACATCTCACGGCCAGGAGTTGGGAGTTAGAGAATATCATGGCTTAAAAAAATATAAAAGAAGAAGTGTTGTGCAGATTGGAGAGCCCACGGACAAGGTGTGGGCAACAGCACCTTTGGATTGGAGAGGAATATTTTGATGAAGGGCATACACGGTCAGATAAAGAAAGTTCACGTTGGAGAATTAATGGGAGACACCATGCAGCAAGGTATGGGGAGAATGAATGGGTGCACACTCACGGCTGAAGCAACACGTGAAAGGCCACTAAAAAAAATCATTTGAAAAAGCATGCACATAAGGATGCGGTGGATGGGTGCTGCAACATTTTAATTTTTAAAGAAGCATGTTTTGAAAGACACACGGCCCATGCTCATATGGTAGGTCCATCATATTTTGGAAGGATGTGCAAAGAGAAACAAATGCACATATCACGGCCTCATCCAGCAAGCAGAGTTTTGGAGGTGCTGCACACACACTCCACGGACTTGTCCAACAAGCAGCAAGGAAAAGAAGGTGTCTCGGCCTTGCTGGAAGAAGGGAGCCCACGGGAAGGATATTCACGTATTCTTAGCTGTTTCATACCCTTGTCAGCATGCTCCACACACAGCTCACGTTCAGAATAGGAGAGAAGCACTTTGGAGGATGGTATTCACGGGCAGAGGGTGCCATGGCTATAAGAAGTGTGGAGTGTGGGAGTTCTGGCAGGGGATTTTAGGAGTAGTTTAGGAAAACACTCACAGCCGCCTGGAAGAGGCTCTCGCCTCTTCCTTTTCCAGTAGCGCAGCATATAGTTTTTCATTCCAAACAGTGTGTAGAATTTTATTTTTGTAGTGTGTCACAGCAGTTGCTCATTTCATTTTCACTTGTACTGTCCAGAATTTTAATTTAAGTCTTCAATCGGTGATGAATTCCATTTTCAATTAAATGTTTTTATCTGTTAAATTTATCGTTTAGGATTTTCTACACTGTTAATTTCTGTCATTGCGTTTTACCATTCGTTTATTTTCAGACGTTTTCTATTTTTACCATTCAGTGTTTTACAGTCTTTAAAATTTATTTCAGTGTTTTTAAATTCAGTTGTGTTTAAATTCCAGTTTTAATTTATTTTTCTGCTTCAAACAAAAATCACAAAACCCCCCCTTTCGTTTTAAATCTGAGACTGAACTACACATTGGTCCTTGAGAGACGACCTAGGAGTCACTTCCTAGTACTATACTGCATTTCTTTTATGCTCAACTTTTGCGAGAGGCGCGACCCTCTCGTCAAAAAATGGCGCCGCTGCCGGGGACCAATCAATGACGGTTTGGTTTTAGATTTTTGTTGTGTTAATTTTTGTTCTGTTAATATGTGTGTTTTGTGTGTTTTGTGTTTTGTATTTTTGTAGGCGACAACGACACCTTCAGCAAATTTTGGCAGCGTTGTCACTTCAGTTACAGGTTTTTTGTTTTAGATTTTTACTGTGTTAATATATGTTGTGTTTATATGTGTTTAATTGTGTTGTGTTTTGTATTTAGTTGTTATTAAAAAAATAAAAATATAAAAAAATATAAAAAAATAAAAAAATTTGTCTTGTTTGTGCCTGTAGCATGTTTAATTGTGTTGTGTTTTATCTTGTGTTGTGATGTGATATTCTATTTTCTGTATGCATGTTGTATGTGTTTTATCTGTTAATTAAAAAAAATTAAAATTTAAAAAAAAATTAATGTTCTGTCTTGTTTGTGCCTGTAGCATGTATAAATGTGTGGTGTTTTATCTGTTTCGTAATTTTTAGTTCTTAGTTTTTACTTTTTAGTTTTCCATGTCTACCTATTTTGATTATGTAAATACTGCTTATTCTGCAAATGCCTCAAATTATGATTCTCCTTCTGCGTGGTACAATAATTATAATTCTGCTGATTTTTATGTTGAGAAAAATATGGCCCGTCCTCCAATTTCTGAGAGCTCTCCTTGGGAGCCAGTTCCACCGAATAGGGATGGTGATCATTACTTTCTTAACACCGGAATGATCAAAATGTTGCCCCAGTTTCATGGTTTTGCAGGCGAATGCCCACATGAACATTTGGAAAATTTCTTTAGAATTTGTTCTGCAATGAAACCTCCAAATGTCACGGATGATCAAGTTTTCTTAAGGGCATTTTCGCACTCGTTAAAAGGAGCAGCAAAGGATTGGAAGAATCGTCTTCCTCGAGAATGCGTTACCAGATGGGGAAATCTTAAGCAACAGTTTCTGAAGAAATTTCCTCCTGTGCCAAAAAGTTACATCAACAATTCTGAATGGAAAGATACAAGTTTGGGATGGTACAATGCTTCACAGAAATATCCAGAACTACCATTCCAGAGTACTTTCATGCCTACACCAGTCCAACAACAGCAGATGCAATTTTATGATGCTCCTGCCCAAATAACTCCTCAGCCTTCTACATCGAAACCTACATTGAAGGAGTTACTGGAGTAGATAACCATGCAGAGGATTCAGTTTGAGCAAGAGAGCATGAAGATCCAACAAGAAACTCAAGCTGCCATGCAGAATCTAAGTGATCAGGTCGGGCAGATGGCCACTCAATTTACTGAGGAACAGTTTCAATATGACAGTGCCATCAACAGAGGAGATGAGAACCAGAGTCACGTGCTCACTGCACCACCTACTTTCACATCGTCCTACGACCCTACTCTTGCACTTGAGGAGGCTGATGAACATTTTGAGGACCAAGAAAGAATAAGCAGTACTTTTGAACCAGGTAGACCACTTTCATTTTCCACCAACGTACCTCAATTTGATTGTACTGATAATTATGCTGTTGAGAGGTATGTTGATAATCATAATGTTGATGAGCCTTTTCATAATTTTCACTCTATGCATGATGAGAACCATTTTTTGATATCACATATTAATGTCTATTCTCCATGCACTGAACATGAATCTGAGTCTTTGGTTGATAATGTTTCTGAAATTAATTCATGTTCTGAGCGTATAATTGAGGTTCAGTATGATAAGTTGGGTGTTATGTGATGGACAAATTTGTAAGCACCAAAATATGATGTCACAAACTTGTTTCACAATCGGCAAGTATGACCGAATCGTTCAAGTAATAAAACTTGGTAAGACCAAGTATCGTTCTTCCCAAAGGACTCACGGCCTAGTTTAGTTATGTGGTTTCTTGATTAACTAAGACTTACAAACGAAATATTTGAGTTTAAAATGCAAGACAGAAAATAAACATGTATGCATGAATTTTGATCAATGGCAAAGACAAAAGATAAACACTTTCAATGGAATATATGAATGAATATGTTGTTGGGGGTCAATTTCATCTCATCCACTCTCATATATTTTAGGAATTCAACATTCAAATCATCATTGTTAATGCCACTCTCTAATGTACCATTCTAGATGGCTTCTCCCTAATCAAATAGTTCATACAATTCCTAGCATTCCTAATGATTAGTTCATGAGTGCAGGAGCTTAAGGCAACCAATATAATGTTGTCAGTAAAATATTGGGAGAAATTCCCCGGATCTAGATTTCCCTGTACGTGTCCGTATCAACAAAACCAATAATCATGCATTAGAATGAGTTAAACAATGCAAGCATTGAGCAAAGAGGAAAAACCCTAACTAATGATGAAAGAAAGCATATGTCTTAATTCAAAGATGTACTCAACAGATTCCATATATGAGAGCTTCAAGAGATTACATTGATTCCCCAACAAACATACAAGGTTTAGTTCACCATATTCATGGTGAACCTAGATGAATAACAATGAAAGTATGAAAGAATAAACCCAATAAAGTGGAAGAGGTAGCCTGAGCATCCAAGATCCTCCTTCAAAGGGGTGAAAGAGAGAGTGTTTGCCTCGTTTCTGCCAAAGATCCCTAACTAAAGGACGTGCAAGCCCTTATATACTAATCTAGAGTTACAAAAGATTACAAAAGCCCAAGCCCAAAAAGTGCCGCTCAGCGCCATTTACCGCTCAGCGGTGGTTACGCGTCTTCTCTTCTTCCCCTCAGCGGCCATTTGCCCCTCAGCGGTTCCAACGCCACCTCTTGAGTGCCGCTCAGCGGTAGTTTGCCGCTGAGCGGTGCCTTCGACTTCTCCTTTTTGCACTCTTTCTTGTCTTTTCTAATGTCCTCTCTCTTATTCTTCACTTCTTTCACCAAATTCACCTCAAACCTGCACAAAAACACTTAAATCAAGCATAAACCTGTCCAGCTCTCTTATTTCTGAAAATATAAACAAAATGCATGATTTCAAGCTAGTTTCTAAGTCTAAAGGTTGCTTTTAGTATCACTTTTAAGCATGAAAATAACAGTTTTTCAACTGTTATCACAACCCCAAACTTAGAACTTTGCTTGTCCTCAAGCAAACAAAATGTAACTCCATCTCCAACCAATTCATATGATGGTTCACTCATTCAAAATCCTCTTTTCAAGATAAGTAATAACTTCACTCAACTTATGACCAAGAGTTAATTCAAGATGTGCACATGCTTTAGTGTTCACAAAGTCATTTAAATTCCAACAAATGCTATTTTTCATGAATGATCAATCAATTAAGCATGGATGTTCATGTGCTTATGGAATATTTCCTCACTAGGTAAAGTGTTTCACTCAACACACAAGTGTATAAGAGGTAAAGTGTTTCACTCATTCACTCCACTATCACAATGTCACATGAATCAACTTTGCCTTTCATTTAACCACAATCAAATACATTCACAAGCATGCATCATCACAAGGACTTTTCAATGGCTTATAATGTGGCTGGGCTAACAAGAAAATTGGTTTTTCTGGATCACAAAATCCTTGAGTTAAGAGAATCATAACAACACAATCTTCTTATTCATTCCCAACTTTCTTTTGCCTTTGCTTTTGCATTTGCATTGAGCTTTGCTTCTTTTTCTTTTCTTTTCTTTGCATATTCTTACTTTTTAGCTGTTAGCTCAATGCTTTTTCCTTTTTCATGTTTCCCCAATAACCCCAAACTTGAACATTTAACAATACCACACAAGATCTTCTACTTAACTCAAGGTAAAGATTTTCAATCAAGGGTGTTCAGTGTATATTTAAGGCTAAGGGTTCAAAGGATAGAACACAACGTGTTCTCTTTTAGAAGGCTAACTTTATGAATTTGGCCAATAAAAAGGGTTTCAAAACACGGCCTTTGATCATATGATGCAAAACAAGCAATTGATTCAATCATAGAAAACCTGGGCAAAGTCATTCATGCTTTCAAAGTAATAGCATTCAACAATAACAACTCTGGAGCTCAAAACCTCACATATAAGCTCATTCACATTTGACATGCACATCCTGCTTAATTTCACAATCACAATCATGATATTATGCATTTGTTCACAAAGCTTGTGAATCACCTGTATAAGCATTTAATGTGCACATCATCTCAACATCAATCAATCAATAAGCATCATCAAGCATTACTTATCAAACAATCACAGTTAATAGCAAACCATCATAAGAAACCAGGTGTTCAATAGAGTACATCAAACCCTAATCTAAAAACAAAAACAAATAAGTTCAGAAAACTTAAACCACAAAAGCATAATCATATGATAGCATTCATCAGTAAATGCTATCTCAGCTCCTCATCAGTCCGAGCTCTCTGTATCTTCCTCTTCCTCTTCATCATCATCTTCATCAAATGCATCCTCCTCCTCTGCTTCATCTTCCTCCATATCTCTGGCTGAAGCTTCAGCTGCTCCAGCTCCTCCATATACTGGTTCTTCTGGCCAAGCTACCACATTATGGAATTCATCCATAGTCCACCTGTGTGCTGGAGGGGTATCATACATCCCCACTATCATCTCAGCCGTGGCCACCTGCCCTCTGTGGATGGACTGCAACTGAGCACCTATAAGAGACATATACATGTCCCTCATCTGGAATGGTTCTGCCTCATGAGTATCAGCAGAAGTCCTGCCCTGTGCTGGCCTTCTCTCTCTACGAGCCTGGCGTGGTGGAACTGGCTGGGCTGCCTCCTCACCTCCACAGTACTGTCTGTAATAGGCCTCATCTATAGCTTTTCTTGGCCTCTCAAATGGTGGAACAGAAGTATCCACCCCAGCTAGCTTGCAAAGGTGAGTGATCAAAGAAGGATGTCCCAGTGGTGCTTTGTTGTTTGAGGTGTTAGCACACACACTAATCTCATCAGCTATCACCTGCCCAATATTAACATTCAAGTTTCTGATAGCACAATAGATGAATAGTGCCCTGCTGAGAGTGATATCTGACACATGTGAGCGTGGCTGAATGTTGGCATGAGAAAATGCCATCCAATACTTTGCAAGAGGAGTCAAGTCTGTCCTCCTAATGTTAACCACTGCTCCAGATCTATTCCTTTGAAAGTGTCCTCCAGGTATGCACAATACTCTCTCAACATCCTCAAAGTCAGCACCTTCCTCCATGCTAAGAGAAAACTGGCATTGCTCACCAGCCCACACAGTATCCAGGAAGTTATTGATGGAGTCAGGATCATACTTGATAGCATGGCCTCTAACATAGCCCAAATAATTCTCAGCTGGATGATCACCACTCTTCTTTGCATTGGTGTAGAATTCCTTGACCACAGCTATGTTGGCAGGTGCTGGATAGGTGGCTAGTTTTCCCCAATCATTCCCTAACACTTGCTCTCCAAATTGAGGAGCAAAGTTAGGTATCATTCCAACCTTTCTCTCCATTAGAAGTCTCCTGTCTTGAACCACCCTAAAGTGCTTCTCATGTTTCCTAGAGAGGAACCTGCCATTATGAGGCTGCTCTGGTTTCTTTTCCTTTCTCTTGGTTGCCATGGTTTTCAATCTCTTTCCTGAAGAGGATGCCATTCCTGCATTCAATCATAAATCCAAAACCACAGAACATGATGTTAATCATTAGTAAACACAAAACAAAACTCCTTTTGAAGCTAAACCACCGCTGAGGGCCAGAATTTCCCCTCAGCGCCACCAGTGCCACATTCAAACACGCAACAAACCAGAAAAAGCAAATCTGGCAGAGTGCCGCTCAGCGGAAAATGCCGCTCAGCGGTGATCTGCAGATTTTTGCAAATCTCGTTTTTAAACTGTCCTAACTCCACCCAAATGCAATTTTCAGTTTTCCAGTTCATAATCAAGCAGTTTAATCGGTTCAAACATCAAATATATCATCAAATCATGCATAGAAATCAAAACCCCTAAATATTCATGCTTTGACAATCACAGTCAATTTCAAGAACCCTAGAATGAACAAAATGCATTTTACTTACTTGGGTGGAGATGCTAGATGATATGAGAATGCTTCCAAACTAGAATGCTCTCTTCCAACCCCAAACTTTGATAGCACACTAGTGTAAAAGTGAGTGGAAGAGAAATTTTCTAAAGAGGGAAGAGTAAAAAGATGTGGGAAACCTAAGAGGAGATATGTGGGAGTCTTAGTGCAGAGAAGAGCTTGAAAGAATGTAAAAACGCGTAGCTTAGGGTTTAAAAATACCCCAATGGGCTCGGGTTCCGCTAAGGGGAACTTAAGCCCATCTGCGATAGTACCGCTCAGCGGTAATTGCCGCTCAGCGGCACTTTCTTGATGTGCCCTTCTCCTTCTTTTCTTGACCTACGTGCCTTCCTAGCATACCCCTCATAGGTTCCCTGCAATTCAATGTTAAAAATGCTTATGCAAATCCTAAAAATAGACAAACAGAAAACAATCAATCAACTGGGTTGCCTCCCAGGTAGCGCTTGTTTAACGTCACGAGCCTGACCCAAAATCCACCAACACCCATCAGTAGGTGTTTCAAACTTACCAGCACCCATCAGTAGGTGCAAAATCTTCTCACCAACACCCATCAGTAGGTGTTACAAACTTAGTATCCTTCAGTAGATACTTAACCACCTAGCATCCTTCAGTAGATGCTAAATCCAACAAAATAATGTCCAGAATAATGTTCACAAATTACAAATTATAAAACCAAATCAAAAGTTTGTAAATCTACTGGGTTGCCTCCCAGCAAGCGCTTCTTTAACGTCACTAGCTTGACCCAGTAAAGCTCAAGTTCCTTCTTCTTTTTCTTCTTCTTCCTACTGAACTTCTTCAGAAATTTGATCAAACCAGGAACCTGTTGCAATGTCTCAATCATAGGAACTTTAATCTCCAATTTCTTGAAGATTTCCATAAAGCACTTAAATTTCTTTTCCTTCCTATGATTCTTCTTTAGATGAGGATGTGATTTTTCATGTGATTTCTTCTTCTTTCCTCTCATCTTCTTTTTCTTCCTTTTTCTCTCCCTAAATTTTCTCTTTTTCTCTTCTTTTATTTTTTTCTTCCTTTCTCTTTTTCTCCTCAACTTCTTTATCTTCACACAAATTTTCTTTCTCTCTTTTCTCTCAACCAATTCTTTTTCTTTTTCTTCATCTTTATCTTTCTCACTCAACTCTTCTTTCTCTTTTCTCTCTACCCTTTCCTCATCTCCCTCTAATTTTTCCTCATCAAGAATCTTGTCACTTTCAGTGATAATGACTTGCCCTTCCTCCTTAAGGTTAACATCAGTATTAACATCATCATTTAATATCTGACTAATGTGACGAAGTTGCATCTCCATTCTTTTACATGATTCTTCAATGCTTTTCTGAGTAGAGTCGGAATTTTTCAAAAATCGTTGAAGGGTGTCCTCCAACCTATCCAAACTTCCTGATAGAAAGGGTTGTTGCTGCCATTGTTGTTGTGGTTGGTTCTCAAATTGTCCAGCAGCTTGCCAAAATTGGCTTTGATCCATGCTTGAGTGAGGTTCCCACCATTGGTTGAGATTACTTTGGTAGAATTGAGTGCCCCTATAGTTAAACTCTTGACCAAATTGCATTCTGCAGACATTAGGCACAAAACCCTAAAAACAATTGTTAGCACAAAAAGATATAGGAGAAGAAAATAAAGATTGAAAAGATATAAGAAGATAAAAGATTTAGAAGATAGAATCAAATAAAATAGAATAAAACCTAATCTAAAAAATAAAATCTAATCTAAAAGATAAAATAAAATAAAATCTAACCTAACCTAAAAGATAGAATAAGAATAAAATAAAATCTAACCTAAAAGGATAAAAAGATAAAATCTAATAAAATAAAATAAAATCTAATCTAAAAAGATAAAATAAAATCAAATAAAAACCGAAAAATAAAAAACCAGAAAATAAAAACAGAAAACAGAAAAACAGAACAAAAAAAAGATAAAATAAAATCAAATAAAATACAAACAAAAAAATATAAACAGAAAAATAAAATAAGATAAAATAAAAATTCGAAATTTAAATTAAAAATAAAAAAAATAAGTCAAAGATAATCAATAATCACACAAATTAACCAGTTAAACCACGAGTCCCCGGCAACGGCGCCAAAAACTTGATGGACAAATTTGTAAGCACCAAAATATGATGTCACAAACTTGTTTCACAATCGGCAAGTATGACCGAATCGTTCAAGTAATAAAACTTGGTAAGACCAAGTATCGTTCTTCCCAAAGGACTCACGGCCTAGTTTAGTTATGTGGTTTCTTGATTAACTAAGACTTACAAACGAAATATTTGAGTTTAAAATGCAAGACAGAAAATAAACATGTATGCATGAATTTTGATCAATGGCAAAGACAAAAGATAAACACTTTCAATGGAATATATGAATGAATATGTTGTTGGGGGTCAATTTCATCTCATCCACTCTCATATATTTTAGGAATTCAACATTCAAATCATCATTGTTAATGCCACTCTCTAATGTACCATTCTAGATGGCTTCTCCCTAATCAAATAGTTCATACAATTCCTAGCATTCCTAATGATTAGTTCATGAGTGCAGGAGCTTAAGGCAACCAATATAATGTTGTCAGTAAAATATTGGGAGAAATTCCCCGGATCTAGATTTCCCTGTACGTGTCCGTATCAACAAAACCAATAATCATGCATTAGAATGAGTTAAACAATGCAAGCATTGAGCAAAGAGGAAAAACCCTAACTAATGATGAAAGAAAGCATATGTCTTAATTCAAAGATGTACTCAACAGATTCCATATATGAGAGCTTCAAGAGATTACATTGATTCCCCAACAAACATACAAGGTTTAGTTCACCATATTCATGGTGAACCTAGATGAATAACAATGAAAGTATGAAAGAATAAACCCAATAAAGTGGAAGAGGTAGCCTGAGCATCCAAGATCCTCCTTCAAAGGGGTGAAAGAGAGAGTGTTTGCCTCGTTTCTGCCAAAGATCCCTAACTAAAGGACGTGCAAGCCCTTATATACTAATCTAGAGTTACAAAAGATTACAAAAGCCCAAGCCCAAAAAGTGCCGCTCAGCGCCATTTACCGCTCAGCGGTGGTTACGCGTCTTCTTTCTTCCCCTCAGCGGCCATTTGCCCCTCAGCGGTTCCAACGCCACCTCTTGAGTGCCGCTCAGCGGTAGTTTGCCGCTGAGCGGTGCCTTCGACTTCTCCTTTTTGCACTCTTTCTTGTCTTTTCTAATGTCCTCTCTCTTATTCTTCACTTCTTTCACCAAATTCACCTCAAAACCTGCACAAAAACACTTAAATCAAGCATAAACCTGTCCAGCTCTCTTATTTCTGAAAATATAAACAAAATGCATGATTTCAAGCTAGTTTCTAAGTCTAAAGGTTGCTTTTAGTATCACTTTTAAGCATGAAAATAACAGTTTTTCAACTGTTATCACAACCCCAAACTTAGAACTTTGCTTGTCCTCAAGCAAACAAAATGTAACTCCATCTCCAACCAATTCATATGATGGTTCACTCATTCAAAATCCTCTTTTCAAGATAAGTAATAACTTCACTCAAACTTATGACCAAGAGTTAATTCAAGATGTGCACATGCTTTAGTGTTCACAAAGTCATTTAAATTCCAACAAATGCTATTTTTCATGAATGATCAATCAATTAAGCATGGATGTTCATGTGCTTATGGAATATTTCCTCACTAGGTAAAGTGTTTCACTCAACACACAAGTGTATAAGAGGTAAAGTGTTTCACTCATTCACTCCACTATCACAATGTCACATGAATCAACTTTGCCTTTCATTTAACCACAATCAAATACATTCACAAGCATGCATCATCACAAGGACTTTTCAATGGCTTATAATGTGGCTGGGCTAACAAGAAAATTGGTTTTTCTGGATCACAAAATCCTTGAGTTAAGAGAATCATAACAACACAATCTTCTTATTCATTCCCAACTTTCTTTTGCCTTTGCTTTTGCATTTGCATTGAGCTTTGCTTCTTTTTCTTTTCTTTTCTTTGCATATTCTTACTTTTTAGCTGTTAGCTCAATGCTTTTTCCTTTTTCATGTTTCCCCAATAACCCCAAACTTGAACATTTAACAATACCACACAAGATCTTCTACTTAACTCAAGGTAAAGATTTTCAATCAAGGGTGTTCAGTGTATATTTAAGGCTAAGGGTTCAAAGGATAGAACACAACGTGTTCTCTTTTAGAAGGCTAACTTTATGAATTTGGCCAATAAAAAGGGTTTCAAAAACACGGCCTTTGATCATATGATGCAAAACAAGCAATTGATTCAATCATAGAAAACCTGGGCAAAGTCATTCATGCTTTCAAAGTAATAGCATTCAACAATAACAACTCTGGAGCTCAAAACCTCACATATAAGCTCATTCACATTTGACATGCACATCCTGCTTAATTTCACAATCACAATCATGATATTATGCATTTGTTCACAAAGCTTGTGAATCACCTGTATAAGCATTTAATGTGCACATCATCTCAACATCAATCAATCAATAAGCATCATCAAGCATTACTTATCAAACAATCACAGTTAATAGCAAACCATCATAAGAAACCAGGTGTTCAATAGAGTACATCAAACCCTAATCTAAAAACAAAAACAAATAAGTTCAGAAAACTTAAACCACAAAAGCATAATCATATGATAGCATTCATCAGTAAATGCTATCTCAGCTCCTCATCAGTCCGAGCTCTCTGTATCTTCCTCTTCCTCTTCATCATCATCTTCATCAAATGCATCCTCCTCCTCTGCTTCATCTTCCTCCATATCTCTGGCTGAAGCTTCAGCTGCTCCAGCTCCTCCATATACTGGTTCTTCTGGCCAAGCTACCACATTATGGAATTCATCCATAGTCCACCTGTGTGCTGGAGGGGTATCATACATCCCCACTATCATCTCAGCCGTGGCCACCTGCCCTCTGTGGATGGACTGCAACTGAGCACCTATAAGAGACATATACATGTCCCTCATCTGGAATGGTTCTGCCTCATGAGTATCAGCAGAAGTCCTGCCCTGTGCTGGCCTTCTCTCTCTACGAGCCTGGCGTGGTGGAACTGGCTGGGCTGCCTCCTCACCTCCACAGTACTGTCTGTAATAGGCCTCATCTATAGCTTTTCTTGGCCTCTCAAATGGTGGAACAGAAGTATCCACCCCAGCTAGCTTGCAAAGGTGAGTGATCAAAGAAGGATGTCCCAGTGGTGCTTTGTTGTTTGAGGTGTTAGCACACACACTAATCTCATCAGCTATCACCTGCCCAATATTAACATTCAAGTTTCTGATAGCACAATAGATGAATAGTGCCCTGCTGAGAGTGATATCTGACACATGTGAGCGTGGCTGAATGTTGGCATGAGAAAATGCCATCCAATACTTTGCAAGAGGAGTCAAGTCTGTCCTCCTAATGTTAACCACTGCTCCAGATCTATTCCTTTGAAAGTGTCCTCCAGGTATGCACAATACTCTCTCAACATCCTCAAAGTCAGCACCTTCCTCCATGCTAAGAGAAAACTGGCATTGCTCACCAGCCCACACAGTATCCAGGAAGTTATTGATGGAGTCAGGATCATACTTGATAGCATGGCCTCTAACATAGCCCAAATAATTCTCAGCTGGATGATCACCACTCTTCTTTGCATTGGTGTAGAATTCCTTGACCACAGCTATGTTGGCAGGTGCTGGATAGGTGGCTAGTCTAGTTTTCCCCAATCATTCCCTAACACTTGCTCTCCAAATTGAGGAGCAAAGTTAGGTATCATTCCAACCTTTCTCTCCATTAGAAGTCTCCTGTCTTGAACCACCCTAAAGTGCTTCTCATGTTTCCTAGAGAGGAACCTGCCATTATGAGGCTGCTCTGGTTTCTTTTCCTTTCTCTTGGTTGCCATGGTTTTCAATCTCTTTCCTGAAGAGGATGCCATTCCTGCATTCAATCATAAATCCAAAACCACAGAACATGATGTTAATCATTAGTAAACACAAAACAAAACTCCTTTTGAAGCTAAACCACCGCTGAGGGCCAGAATTTCCCCTCAGCGCCACCAGTGCCACATTCAAACACGCAACAAACCAGAAAAAGCAAATCTGGCAGAGTGCCGCTCAGCGGAAAATGCCGCTCAGCGGTGATCTGCAGATTTTTGCAAATCTCGTTTTTAAACTGTCCTAACTCCACCCAAATGCAATTTTCAGTTTTCCAGTTCATAATCAAGCAGTTTAATCGGTTCAAACATCAAATATATCATCAAATCATGCATAGAAATCAAAACCCCTAAATATTCATGCTTTGACAATCACAGTCAATTTCAAGAACCCTAGAATGAACAAAATGCATTTTACTTACTTGGGTGGAGATGCTAGATGATATGAGAATGCTTCCAAACTAGAATGCTCTCTTCCAACCCCAAACTTTGATAGCACACTAGTGTAAAAGTGAGTGGAAGAGAAATTTTCTAAAGAGGGAAGAGTAAAAAGATGTGGGAAACCTAAGAGGAGATATGTGGGAGTCTTAGTGCAGAGAAGAGCTTGAAAGAATGTAAAAACGCGTAGCTTAGGGTTTAAAAATACCCCAATGGGCTCGGGTTCCGCTAAGGGGAACTTAAGCCCATCTGCGATAGTACCGCTCAGCGGTAATTGCCGCTCAGCGGCACTTTCTTGATGTGCCCTTCTCCTTCTTTTCTTGACCTACGTGCCTTCCTAGCATACCCCTCATAGGTTCCCTGCAATTCAATGTTAAAAATGCTTATGCAAATCCTAAAAATAGACAAACAGAAAACAATCAATCAACTGGGTTGCCTCCCAGGTAGCGCTTGTTTAACGTCACGAGCCTGACCCAAAATCCACCAACACCCATCAGTAGGTGTTTCAAACTTACCAGCACCCATCAGTAGGTGCAAAATCTTCTCACCAACACCCATCAGTAGGTGTTACAAACTTAGTATCCTTCAGTAGATACTTAACCACCTAGCATCCTTCAGTAGATGCTAAATCCAACAAAATAATGTCCAGAATAATGTTCACAAATTACAAATTATAAAACCAAATCAAAAGTTTGTAAATCTACTGGGTTGCCTCCCAGCAAGCGCTTCTTTAACGTCACTAGCTTGACCCAGTAAAGCTCAAGTTCCTTCTTCTTTTTCTTCTTCTTCCTACTGAACTTCTTCAGAAATTTGATCAAACCAGGAACCTGTTGCAATGTCTCAATCATAGGAACTTTAATCTCCAATTTCTTGAAGATTTCCATAAAGCACTTAAATTTCTTTTCCTTCCTATGATTCTTCTTTAGATGAGGATGTGATTTTTCATGTGATTTCTTCTTCTTTCCTCTCATCTTCTTTTTCTTCCTTTTTCTCTCCCTAAATTTCTCTTTTTCTCTTCTTTTATTTTTTTCTTCCTTTCTCTTTTTCTCCTCAACTTCTTTATCTTCACACAAATTTTTTTCTCTCTTTTCTCTCAACCAATTCTTTTTCTTTTTCTTCATCTTTATCTTTCTCACTCAACTCTTCTTTCTCTTTTCTCTCTACCCTTTCCTCATCTCCCTCTAATTTTTCCTCATCAAGAATCTTGTCACTTTCAGTGATAATGACTTGCCCTTCCTCCTTAAGGTTAACATCAGTATTAACATCATCATTTAATATCTGACTAATGTGACGAAGTTGCATCTCCATTCTTTTACATGATTCTTCAATGCTTTTCTGAGTAGAGTCGGAATTTTTCAAAAATCGTTGAAGGGTGTCCTCCAACCTATCCAAACTTCCTGATAGAAAGGGTTGTTGCTGCCATTGTTGTTGTGGTTGGTTCTCAAATTGTCCAGCAGCTTGCCAAAATTGGCTTTGATCCATGCTTGAGTGAGGTTCCCACCATTGGTTGAGATTACTTTGGTAGAATTGAGTGCCCCTATAGTTAAACTCTTGACCAAATTGCATTCTGCAGACATTAGGCACAAAACCCTAAAAACAATTGTTAGCACAAAAAGATATAGGAGAAGAAAATAAAGATTGAAAAGATATAAGAAGATAAAAGATTTAGAAGATAGAATCAAATAAAATAGAATAAAACCTAATCTAAAAAATAAAATCTAATCTAAAAGATAAAATAAAATAAAATCTAACCTAACCTAAAAGATAGAATAAGAATAAAATAAAATCTAACCTAAAAGGATAAAAAGATAAAATCTAATAAAATAAAATAAAATCTAATCTAAAAAGATAAAATAAAATCAAATAAAAACCGAAAAATAAAAAACCAGAAAATAAAAACAGAAAACAGAAAAACAGAAAACAAAAAAAAGATAAAATAAAATCAAATAAAATACAAACAAAAAAATATAAACAGAAAAATAAAATAAGATAAATAAAAATTCGAAATTTAAATTAAAAATAAAAAAAATAAGTCAAAGATAATCAATAATCACACAAATTAACCAGTTAAACCACGAGTCCCCGGCAACGGCGCCAAAAACTTGATGGACAAATTTGTAAGCACCAAAATATGATGTCACAAACTTGTTTCACAATCGGCAAGTATGACCGAATCGTTCAAGTAATAAAACTTGGTAAGACCAAGTATCGTTCTTCCCAAAGGACTCACGGCCTAGTTTAGTTATGTGGTTTCTTGATTAACTAAGACTTACAAACGAAATATTTGAGTTTAAAATGCAAGACAGAAAATAAACATGTATGCATGAATTTTGATCAATGGCAAAGACAAAAGATAAACACTTTCAATGGAATATATGAATGAATATGTTGTTGGGGGTCAATTTCATCTCATCCACTCTCATATATTTTAGGAATTCAACATTCAAATCATCATTGTTAATGCCACTCTCTAATGTACCATTCTAGATGGCTTCTCCCTAATCAAATAGTTCATACAATTCCTAGCATTCCTAATGATTAGTTCATGAGTGCAGGAGCTTAAGGCAACCAATATAATGTTGTCAATAAAATATTGGGAGAAATTCCCCGGATCTAGATTTCCCTGTACGTGTCCGTATCAACAAAACCAATAATCATGCATTAGAATGAGTTAAACAATGCAAGCATTGAGCAAAGAGGAAAAACCCTAACTAATGATGAAAGAAAGCATATGTCTTAATTCAAAGATGTACTCAACAGATTCCATATATGAGAGCTTCAAGAGATTACATTGATTCCCCAACAAACATACAAGGTTTAGTTCACCATATTCATGGTGAACCTAGATGAATAACAATGAAAGTATGAAAGAATAAACCCAATAAAGTGGAAGAGGTAGCCTGAGCATCCAAGATCCTCCTTCAAAGGGGTGAAAGAGAGAGTGTTTGCCTCGTTTCTGCCAAAGATCCCTAACTAAAGGACGTGCAAGCCCTTATATACTAATCTAGAGTTACAAAAGATTACAAAAGCCCAAGCCCAAAAAGTGCCGCTCAGCGCCATTTACCGCTCAGCGGTGGTTACGCGTCTTCTTTCTTCCCCTCAGCGGCCATTTGCCCCTCAGCGGTTCCAACGCCACCTCTTGAGTGCCGCTCAGCGGTAGTTTGCCGCTGAGCGGTGCCTTCGACTTCTCCTTTTTGCACTCTTTCTTGTCTTTTCTAATGTCCTCTCTCTTATTCTTCACTTCTTTCACCAAATTCACCTCAAAACCTGCACAAAAACACTTAAATCAAGCATAAACCTGTCCAGCTCTCTTATTTCTGAAAATATAAACAAAATGCATGATTTCAAGCTAGTTTCTAAGTCTAAAGGTTGCTTTTAGTATCACTTTTAAGCATGAAAATAACAGTTTTTCAACTGTTATCATTATGCCTCTGCATGTTATTTCTTTGGAACCACATTGCACTGACCTTGCAAGAGGTACACATGAATTTGATGAACATACACCGACAGTGGGTGCTGACACTGACCAAAGTTCGAAGATCAATAAGCACCAGCTGAACCAGCTCATCAACAATCCTTGCTGCTTAGATCCGGCGGTGGAAGACATTTCATTGCTTGATCAAATCTGGAGGATGAAGCAATTCTTCCTCAAAATTTCTGCGCTGGATCCTGAAGAGGAAGACATCTCCCTACAAATCCAAAATTGGCAACTGCCACCATGACCAGGGGAGTTTTCTTTTTCTTTCTTCCCCGTTTTACTACTTTTATTGCATTTGTCCTTTATCTGTTTACCATTTTAATTGATAATTGTCACGTCTCATTTATTACTGTGCTAAGTCACCTCCTTGCTTTCATTAATGCACCCACGTCACACGTGCAGTGCCATTAATATGCACTTATCTCCTTTGACGCACGTCTGCCAGATGTCCAGTTAGAATGTTCTAAATTTGATAGTGGAAGCCAGGTGTCAGCGTGCGAGAGAGTGTCCGTTTGACTTGGGAAAGGAATTGATTTTTCTGAAACACCTCTTCCCACTCTCTCTGCATTGCACCATCTTCTTCCTCCGAAATCAAACTTCCATTTCTCCTCCTTCTCTCTAAAACGTTTCACCTTCTCTCTACTGTAATTCACCACCCTTTTCTCCGTTCACGTTTCAGCACCGTAGGAACGTCCCCTGCACCGTGAGCGTCATTTTAAACCGAACAACTTCTGATTCTGTAACCGGTAAGTTTCCCAACCTAGACGCTCGTTTCTAGATTTCCTACAAAACCCAGATTCAGCTGCATGCAAGGTTATCAGCTAAATTCTTCTACATTTCTTTTGGTTAGATTTAGTGAAGAACTTAAGAGAATCGTTGAGGGTAGAAAACCGTTGTGGACGAGTCAAATTATTAGACGTTTCAGTCACGAATCCAGGTAAGGGAAGCTTATTAAGTTTAATTCTTGTATTGTGTTGTGATGTATGAAGTTATATGATTTTATGAAACATGAACTCTGTATTATTTGATCTTTGGTATATGATTTTGATGATGAAATGATGTATGAAAATTATGAAATGTGCTATGGTATGAGTAGTTAAATGTATGAAAGTTTATACTAGAAATTTAGTTTACTGTAAGAGAGATTTTTTATTATGAAATTCTATGATAATGAACGTTCGTTATCGAACGGTCCTTGACCGTTCGGTATTCTTAGTCAATCTTTTGATAAATAGAATTCTTTCATTCGAAAAGGATTCCAGCGGAGGACGAACGCCCTCTTATATTGGTCTTACGTTTGAGCGTTCGGCCAAACGTAGGTGCCCTGAGTGTTATGTTAGAAATTGAGAAGCTTGAAAAATACAAATTTCTATACTTAGTCAAATTCCTAAATAGTTCACTTCCCTATGGTTATCTTATAAATTTCATTTCTATTAATATTTTGCCTCAGCGATGGGTCTCGACCCAAAGCGTTCGTTATGAGTGTCGCTCGGTCTTACACCGAACGCTCGTCATTACACTCGATTACCAAACGTATGTAAATAGCGTTCGTCCAAATATTAAACAAATAATTATTACCGCGTTCGGTCATTGACTGGCGGTTAGTCTTTGTAATTAAATCGTACTCAGTATCAGTATTTAAACACCTTGCAGTTTTCTATCCACTTGGATTCTATCTCTAGTTATGTACTTAAATTATTCTAAGTATCATTCGAATTGTTCTAGAATCAGTTCAGTTCACTGATTCAAGTAGTCGCAACGTCCGTCATTGGAAAGTGTTCGTTTCCTTCTGTTCGGGAACGAGGATTTCTCTATAGTGTGTTAACGTTTGTCCTCATTTTGAAGAGGTCTGAACGCTCGTCATTTTATGAAAGTGGAACAAAGAATGAAAATGTTATTAAGAGGAATTATTGTAATGTGCGAACGGTATAAGAAATAAAATTATGGTTGTGGATTTTGAACGAGCGTTCTAGGGAGGAACGACTCTTGGATGAAAGTTGAGATTGGTAAAGTATGAATGGCAAGCGCTAGCTGGCGGTCATCCTGATATTCCGTGAGTGCTCGTTCTCAAGTAGAGAGGAGCATGTCATGTGTGAGAATGGTAGGAGGTCCTAGTCCATAACTGTAACTTGGACGGAACGGACTAACCTCAGGTGGTAACTGATGAGAATTCCAGTTATTCCACCTGGGTGCACGAACGTCGTAGCTACACGGAATTCATACAGTCCGGACAGTCAGTCTAGTAATAGGAATGTGATTGAATTAATAAATGGTTTGAAGTATATGATGTGAATTATTTGATTTGGTTTATATGCTATGAAATGTCTGTGTTATTTGAATTAAATTCGATAAGCTTACCCTGCATGTTTCCTTGTGTTGTCTGTATCTGTACGTTCGTCTTGTCCTTGCAATGATCATCCGTGTGGATGTGAGCAGAGGGAGATGCGTCTCTGGAAGAAACGCTTGAGGAAGGAATCTTGGCTGAGAGAACTTAGTGTAGGTAGAAGTGAAGGCGAACAGTAGTATGTTCGGTTATATATTAGTTTTGCTAAGTTAGCGGGCTGCTTTAGAACGAGCGCCCCATTTCTTTTCTGCTTATATTTGGCCGTTCGGTATTTCCATTTTTGTAAACCGTTCGGTCGTTTTGTTTATTGAACATTCGTAAATTTTGTAAAGTTATGAAAGGCCGTTCGGCCACTTGCGAGCTTAATTCCTTTAATTGTAAGACTGTTTTGTTATATTAATATATGTCAATATTCTATTATATAGTTGATGACTGTATAATTTTGGGATGTTACAATAATCTTATGCTTAGAACATATTTAGGACACTGTGTAGTTTAAGTGTGTCTAATGGGGGAAGATTCTGATTTTTTCTTTCTTAGTTTTCGAATTGTTATCCTTAAATATATATATATATAATATATATATATATATATATTGTGATAAAATATTTTTTTTAAGCGTGCAAAAATCTTTGTTCTGATACGTATATTTATTTTTCTTTCTTAGTTTGCAAATTGTTATCCTTAAAAAAAAAATGTTTTGCGTAGTTCATGATTTCATCGGCCCTCAGTTTCATTAGAGGCTCACCTTCAGCCTATTTTTCTTATTATTTCTTACAAATAAAACATTGAAAATTTTGTTTCTCATTTCACTTCAGATCTCATTTTTTTTTCAATTTTCCTTATTTTCCTTCACTGTAAATAAATTTCTTAGTTGTTTCATACAGATAATTGATTGAAAATTTTGTTTAAGACTAAGAAGATTTCGTTCATAAGAGCAAAATTACAGTATTGGTGAATGGGAATTGAACAAATCTGAAATTAAAATTGCAGTAGATATATTTGAAAATAAAGATGTTCGGGGGTCGATCAATAATGATCGTTAGTTTTACAGACCAAATAAAAAAAACAACATAAAAGAAATACATGAGGGCAATTTCAGTCTCCTTGAGGAGACTACTCTTCGGCCGAGGGTAATCGTAGGGTGAGTTCGACAGAAGGAGGTTTCAGCTGGAACCGAAAGGGGGTCGGGACCTCAACTTTGACAGGAACCGGGGGATCGGAAAGAGATCGAGTGTCACCCGATTTGGCACTGGCGACAATGTCCTTGAAGGATCTAAAAAATTTAAAAAAAAATTTAGAAATGTTAAAAAAAAAATAATAATAATAATAATGCATTTTTCTTACCATCCATGAAAGGCGGCAGGAGGGGTATTGGAGAGTAGGACGCAGTGGCGTTGCTCCGTTTCAAACATCTTTGTTTCTCGCGGTATCCATAGTTCTGGAACCAGCAGTAGACACTGTATTCCCTGATCTCCCCATATACCTTAAGCCTTGTCGCGATTTCATGGACTTGTTCTCTGTTCGGGTTTCTTATCCCGAACGCGAATAATGCCTCCAATAAGGCCACTTGTTCTCTAGTTGGTGCCCATCTTTTATACGCTATTTTGTCCTGAACTTCCTGATTTGTTATGTTTGATTCATTTTTTTTCTATTAAAAAAAATATGATTAGTTTGTCTTTTAAGTCTGATTGGTCCATTGTCCAGTTTAGGTTCAGGTCCTCACAAAGGGTCCTAACGGATCTAGGTCCAGCGTTTTTGTCCATATTTTGTTTTTAGATTAATTTTTAGGTTTTTTTAGTATGCATAATAATAAGAAAAATGGAAAAGCGGAAAAGAAAAAAAATAATAAATAACAGAAAGCATATATAAAAAAAAACTGGAAAGCAGGACAAGGGAGAGGGAAAGAGAACAAGCAGAGAAAAATAGAGGAGGCAAGAAAACAAGAAGGTACGAAAACATAAAGAAGGATAGGAAAAACAAGCTTAAAAAAAAGAAGGAAAGAAAGAAGGAAAGAGGACTTACCCGGAGAAGAAGGGCTTACAGAAGCTCGTCAGAGGACTCGGACGCCTTCGGAGGCACACTCGGGCAGAGGCTCCGCACAGATCCAGACGCTCTAGAGAGAGAGAACAGAAGAGAGAGATTGGGCAGATCAGAAATGTCGCTCGACGAGGAGAGAGCCCATTTATAGCCAAAATTCTGCCACTGTAGCAACAGTTCCGGTCGTTGCCACCGAAACTGTTATCACAGTACCGGTCATCCTTTTTCAAAAAAAAAAAAATTAGGCATCTGCTGATGGATGTCACTGACAACATCTACTGATGGATGTTACTGAAAAATTTCTTCCCATTTCCTTACCTTTTATTACACTTGTCTATATTATTTGACTACTCTGAAATTAAAAATCTGATGATTGTAACATGATGGACAAATTTATGATCACCAAAATATGATGTCACAAACTTGTTTTACAATCGGCAAGTATGACCGAATCGTTCAAGTAATAAACTTGGTAAGACCAAGTATCGTTCTCCCAAAGGACTGATAACAGTTGAAAAACTGTTATTATTTTCATGCTTAAAAGTGATACTAAAAGCAACCTTTAGACTTAGAAACTAGTTGAAATCATGCATTTTGTTTATATTTTCAGAAATAAGAGAGCTGGACAGGTTTATGCTTGATTTAAGTGTTTTTGTGCAGGTTTTGAGGTGAATTTGGTGAAAGAAGTGAAGAATAAGAGAGAGGACATTAGAAAAGACAAGAAAGAATGCAAAAAGGAGAAGTCGAAGGCACCGCTCAGCGGCAAACTACCGCTGAGCGGCACTCAAGAGGTGGCGTTGGAACCGCTGAGGGGCAAATGGCCGCTGAGGGGAAGAAAGAAGACGCGTAACCACCGCTGAGCGGTAAATGGCGCTGAGCGGCACTTTTTGGGCTTGGGCTTTTGTAATCTTTTGTAACTCTAGATTAGTATATAAGGGCTTGCACGTCCTTTAGTTAGAGATCTTTGGCAGAAACGAGGCAAACACTCTCTCTTTCACCCCTTTGAAGGAGGATCTTGGATGCTCAGGCTACCTCTTCACCTTTATTGGGTTTATTCTTTCATACTTTCATTGTTATTCATCTAGGTTCACCATGAATATGGTGAACTAAACCTTGTATGTTTGTTGGGGAATCAATGTAATCTCTTGAAGCTCTCATATATGGATTTGTTGATACATCTTTGAATTAAGACATATGCTTTCTTTCATCATTAGTTAGGGTTTTTCCTCTTTGCTCAATGCTTGCATTGTTTAACTCATTCTAATGCATGATTATTGGTTTTGTTGATACGGACACGTACGGGGAAATCTAGATCCGGGGAATTTCTCCCAATATTTTACTGACAATATTATATTGGTTGCCTTAAGCTCCTGCGGTAATGAACTAATCATTAGGAATGCTAGGAATTGTATGAACTATTTGATTAGGGAGAAGCCATCTAGAATGGTACATTAGAGAGTGGCATTAACAATGATGATTTGAATGTTGAATTCCTAAAATATATGAGAGTGGATGAGATGAAATTGACCCCCAACAACATATTCATTCATATATTCCATTGAAAGTGTTTATCTTTTGTCTTTGCCATTGATCAAAATTCATGCATACATGTTTATTTTCTGTCTTGCATTTTAAACCAAATATTTCGTTTGTAAGTCTTAGTTAATCAAGAAACCACATAACTAAACTAGGCCGTGAGTCCTTTGGGAAGAACGATACTTGGTCTTACCAAGTTTTATTACTTGAACGATTCGGTCATACTTGCCGATTGTGAAACAAGTTTGTGACATCATATTTTGGTGCTTACAAATTTGTCCATCAAGTTTTTGGCGCCGTTGCCGGGGACTCGTGGTTTAACTGGTTAATTTGTGTGATTATTGATTATCTTTGACTTATTTTTTTTTTTTTTATTATTTTAAATTTCGAATTTTTATTTATTTTCTGTTTATATTTTTCAGTTGTATTTTATTTGATTTTGTTTATTTTATTTATTTTATTTTTTTTATTTTTTTCTGTTTTCTGTTTTTCTGTTTTCTGTTTTTATTTTCTGTTTTTTATTTTTCGGTTTTTATTTGATTTTATTTTATTTTTTTTAGATTAGATTTTATTTTATTAGATTTTATCTTTTTATCTTTTTAGGTTAGATTTATTTTATTCTTATTCTATCTTTTAGGTTAGGTTAGATTTTATTTTATTTTATCTTTTAGATTAGATTTTATTTTTTAGATTAGGTTTTATTCTATTTTATTTGATTCTATCTATTCTATTCTAAATCTTATCTTCTTATATCTTTTCAATCTTTATTTTCTTCTATATCTTTTTGTGCTAACAATTGTTTTTAGGGTTTTGTGCCTAATGTCTGCAGAATGCAATTTGGTCAAGAGTTTAACTATAGGGGCACTCAATTCTACCAAAGTAATCTCAACCAATGGTGGGAACCTCACTCAAGCATGGATCAAAGCCAATTTTGGCAAGCTGCTGGACAATTTGAGAACCAACCACAACAACAATGGCAGCAACAACCCTTTCTATCAGGAAGTTTGGATAGGTTGGAGGACACCCTTCAACGATTTTTGAAAAATTCCGACTCTACTCAGAAAAGCATTGAAGAATCATGTAAAAGAATGGAGATGCAACTTCGTCACATTAGTCAGATATTAAATGATGATGTTAATACTGATGTTAACCTTAAGGAGGAAGGGCAAGTCATTATCACTGAAAGTGACAAGATTCTTGATGAGGAAAAATTAGAGGGAGATGAGGAAAGGGTAGAGAGAAAAGAGAAAGAAGAGTTGAGTGAGAAAGATAAAGATGAAGAAAAAGAAAAAGAATTGGTTGAGAGAAAGAGAGAAAGAAAATTTGTGTGAAGATAAAGAAGTTGAGGAGAAAAAGAGAAAGGAAGAAAAAAATAAAAGAAGAGAAAAAGAGAAAATTTAGGGAGAGAAAAAGGAAGAAAAAGAAGATGAGAGGAAAGAAGAAGAAATCACATGAAAAATCACATCCTCATCTAAAGAAGAATCATAGGAAGGAAAAGAAATTTAAGTGCTTTATGGAAATCTTCAAGAAATTGGAGATTAAAGTTCCTATGATTGAGACATTGCAACAGGTTCCTGGTTTGATCAAATTTCTGAAGAAGTTCAGTAGAAAGAAGAAAAAGAAGAAGGAACTTGAGCTTTACTGGGTCAAGCTAATGACGTTAAAAGAGCGCTTGCTGGGAGGCAACCCAGTGGATTTAAAACTTTTGATTTGGTTTTGTAATTTTAATTTGTGAACATTATTCTGTATTATTTTGTTGGATTAGCATCTACTGAAGGATGCTAGGTGGTTAAGTATCTACTGAAGGATACTAAGTTTGTAACACCTACTGATGGGTGTTGGTGAGAAGATTTTGCACCTACTGATGGGTGCTGGTAAGTTTGAAACACCTACTGATGGGTGTTGGTGGATTTTGGGTCAGGCTCGTGACGTTAAACAAGCGCTACCTGGGAGGCAACCCAGTTGATTGATTGTTTTCTGTTTGTTTATTTTTAGGATTTGCATAAGCATTTTTAACATTGAATTGCAGGGAACCTATGAGGGGTATGCTAGGAAGGCACGTAGGTCAAGAAAAGAAGGAGAAGGGCACATCACGAAAGTGCCGCTGAGCGGCAATTACCGCTGAGCGGTACTATCGCAGATGGGCTTAAGTTCCCCTTAGCGGAACCCGAGCCCATTGGGGTATTTTTAAACCCTAAGCTGCGCGTTTTTACATTCTTTCAAGCTCTTCTCTGCACAAACACTCCACATATTCTCTTAGGTTTCCACATCTTTTACTCTTCCCTCTTTAGAAAATTTCTCTTCCACTCACTTTTCACTAGTGTGCATCAAAGTTTGGGGTTGGAAGAGAGCATTCTAGTTTGGAAGCATTCTCATATCATCTAGCATCTCCACCCAAGTAAGTAAAATGCATTTTGTTCATTCTAGGGTTCTTGAATTGAATGTGATTGTCAAAGCATGAATATTTAGGGGTTTTGATTTCTATGCATGATTTGATGATATATTTGATGTTTGAACCGATTAAACTGCTTGATTATGAACTGGAAAACTGAAAATTGCATTTGGGTGGAGTTAGGACAGTTTAAAAAGAGATTTGCAAAAATCTGCAGATCACCGCTGAGCGGCATTTACCGCTGAGCGGCACTCTGCCAGATTTGTTTTTTCTGGTTTGTTGCGTGTTTGAATGTGGCACTGGTGGCGCTGAGGGGAAATTCTGGCCCTCAGCGGTGGTTTAGCTTCAAAAGGAGTTGTGTTTGTGTTTACTAATGATTAACATCATGTTCTGTGGTTTTGGATTTATGTTTGAATGCAGGAATGGCATCCTCTTCAGGAAAGAGATTGAAAACCATGGCAACCAAGAGAAAGGAAAAGGAACCAGAGCAGCCCCATAATGGCAGGTTCCTCTCTAGGAAACATGAGAAGCACTTTAGGGTGGTTCAGGACAGGAGACTTCTAATGGAGAGAAAGGTTGGAATGATACCTAACTTTGCTCCTCAATTTGGAGAGCAAGTGTTAGGGAATGATTGGGGAAGCTAGCCACTTATCCATCACCTGCCAACATAGCTGTGGTGAAAGAATTCTACACCAATGCAAAGAAGATTGGTGATTATCCAGCTGAGAATTATTTGGGCTATGTTAGAGGCCATGCTATCAGGTATGATCCTGACTCCATCAATAACTTTCTGGATACTGTGTGGGCTGGTGAGCAATGCCAGTTTGCTCTTAGCATGGAGGAAGGTGCTGACTTTGAGGATGTTGAGAGAGTATTGTGCATACCTGGAGGACACTTCCAAAGGAATAGATCTGGCTCAGTGGTTAATATTAGGAGGACAGATTTGACTCCTCTTGCAAAGTATTGGATGGCATTTTCTCATGCCAACATTCAGCCATGTTCACATGTGTCAGATATTACTCTCAGCAGGGCACTCATCTACTGTGCTATCAGAAACTTGAATGTTAATATTGGGCAGGTGATAGCTGATGAGATTAGTGTGTGTGCTAACACCTCAAACAACAAAGCACCACTGGGACATCCTTCTTTGATCACTCACCTTTGCAAGCTAGCTGGGGTGGACACTTCTGTTCCACCATTTGAGAGGCCAAGAAAAGCTATAGATGAGGCCTATTACAGACAGTACTGTGGAGGTGAGGAGGCAGCCCAGCCAGTGCCACCACGCCAGGCTCGTAGAGAGAGAAGGCCAGCACAGAGCAGGACTTCTGCTGATACTCATGAGGCAGAACCATTCCAGATGAGGGACATGTATATGTCTCTTATAGGTGCTCAGTTGCAGTCCATCCACAGAGGGCAGGTGGCCACGGCTGAGATGATAGTGGGGATGTATGATACCCCTCCAGCACACAGGTGGACTATGGATGAATTCCATAATGTGGTAGCTTGGCCAGAAGAACCATGGCATGGAGGAGCTGAAGCAGCTGAAGCTTCAGCCGAGACATGGATGAAGATGAAGCTGAGGAGGAGGATGCATTTGATGAAGATGATGATGAAGAGGAAGAGGAAGATACAGAGAGCTCGGACTGATGAGGAGCTGAGATAGCATTTACTGATGAATGCTATCATATGATTATGCTTTTGTGGTTTAAGTTTTCTGAACTTATTTGTTTTTGTTTTTAGATTAGGGTTTGATGTACTCTATTGAACACCTGGTTTTTATGATGGTTTGCTATTAACTGTGATTGTGTGATAAGTAATGCTTGATGATGCTTATTGATTGATTGATGTTGAGATGATGTGCACATTAAAATGCTTATACAGGTGATTCACAAGCTTTGTGAACAAATGCATAATATCATTGTGATTGTGAAATTAAGCAGGATGTGCATGTCAAATGTGAATGAGCTTATATGTGAGGTTTTGAGCTCCAGAGTTGTTATTGTTGAATGCTATTACTTTGAAAGCATGAATGACTTTGCCCAGGTTTTCTATGATTGAATCAATTGCTTGTTTTGCATCATATGATCAAAGGCCGTGTTTTTGAAACCCTTTTTATTGGCCAAATTCATAAAGTTAGCCTTCTAAAAGAGAACACGTTGTGTTCTATCCTTTGAACCCTTAGCCTTAAATATACACTGAACACCCTTGATTGAAAATCTTTACCTTGAGTTAAGTAGAAGATCTTGTGTGGTATTGTTAAATGTTCAAGTTTGGGGTTATTGGGGAAACATGAAAAAGGAAAAAGCATTGAGCTAACAGCTAAAAAGTAAGAATATGCAAAGAAAAGAAAAGAAAAAGAAGCAAAGCTCAATGCAAATGCAAAAGCAAAGGCAAAAGAAAGTTGGGAATGAATAAGAAGATTGTGTTGTTATGATTCTCTTAACTCAAGGATTTTGTGATCCAGAAAAACCAATTTTCTTGTTAGCCCAGCCACATTATAAGCCATTGAAAAGTCCTTGTGATGATGCATGCTTGTGAATGTATTTGATTGTGGTTAAATGAAAGGCAAAGTTGATTCATGTGACATTGTGATAGTGGAGTGAATGAGTGAAACACTTTACCTCTTATACACTTGTGTGTTGAGTGAAACACTTTACCTAGTGAGGAAATATTCCATAAGCACATGAACATCCATGCTTAATTGATTGATCATTCATGAAAAATAGCATTTGTTGGAATTTAAATGACTTTGTGAACACTAAAGCATGTGCACATCTTGATTAACTCTTGGTCATAAGTTTGAGTGAAGTTATTACTTATCTTGAAAAGAGGATTTTGAATGAGTGAACCATCATATGAATTGGTTGGAGATGGAGTTACATTTTGTTTGCTTGAGGACAAGCAAAGTTCTAAGTTTGGGGTTGTGATAACAGTTGAAAAACTGTTATTTTCATGCTTAAAGTGATACTAAAAGCAACCTTTAGACTTAGAAACTAGCTTGAAATCATGCATTTTGTTTATATTTTCAGAAATAAGAGAGCTGGACAGGTTTATGCTTGATTTAAGTGTTTTTGTGCAGGTTTTGAGGTGAATTTGGTGAAAGAAGTGAAGAATAAGAGAGAGGACATTAGAAAAGACAAGAAAGAGTGCAAAAAGGAGAAGTCGAAGGCACCGCTCAGCGGCAAACTACCGCTGAGCGGCACTCAAGAGGTGGCGTTGGAACCGCTGAGGGGCAAATGGCCGCTGAGGGGAAGAAAGAAGACGCGTAACCACCGCTGAGCGGTAAATGGCGCTGAGCGGCACTTTTTGGGCTTGGCTTTTGTAATCTTTTGTAACTCTAGATTAGTATATAAGGGCTTGCACGTCCTTTAGTTAGGATCTTTGGCAGAAACGAGGCAAACACTCTCTCTTTCACCCCTTTGAAGGAGGATCTTGGATGCTCAGGCTACCTCTTCACCTTTATTGGGTTTATTCTTTCATACTTTCATTGTTATTCATCTAGGTTCACCATGAATATGGTGAACTAAACCTTGTATGTTTGTTGGGGAATCAATGTAATCTCTTGAAGCTCTCATATATGGATTTGTTGATACATCTTTGAATTAAGACATATGCTTTCTTTCATCATTAGTTAGGGTTTTTCCTCTTTGCTCAATGCTTGCATTGTTTAACTCATTCTAATGCATGATTATTGGTTTTGTTGATACGGACACGTACGGGGAAATCTAGATCCGGGGAATTTCTCCCAATTTTACTGACAATATTATTGGTTGCCTTAAGCTCCTGCACTCATGAACTAATCATTAGGAATGCTAGGAATTGTATGAACTATTTGATTAGGGAGAAGCCATCTAGAATGGTACATTAGAGAGTGGCATTAACAATGATGATTTGAATGTTGAATTCCTAAAATATATGAGAGTGGATGAGATGAAATTGACCCCCAACAACATATTCATTCATATATTCCATTGAAAGTGTTTATCTTTTGTCTTTGCCATTGATCAATTCATGCATACATGTTTATTTTCTGTCTTGCATTTTAAACCAAATATTTCGTTCGTAAGTCTTAGTTAATCAAGAAACCACATAACTAAACTAGGCCGTGAGTCCTTTGGGAAGAACGATACTTGGTCTTACCAAGTTTTATTACTTGAACGATTCGGTCATACTTGCCGATTGTGAAACAAGTTTGTGACATCATATTTTGGTGCTTACAAATTTGTCCATCAAGGACTCACGGCCTAGTTTAGTTGTATGGTTTGTTGATTAGCTAAGACTTATGGACGAAATATTTGGATTATATTATGCAAAAGACGAAAAAAACATGTATGCATGAGGTTTTGATCAATGGCAAAAGCAAAAGATAAACACTTTCAATGAAATATATGTATGAATATGTTGTTGGGGTTCAATTTCATCTTATCCACTCTCATATATTTTAGGAATTCAACATTCAAATCATCATTGTTAATGCCACTCTCTAAAGTACCTTTCAAGAAGGCTTCTCCCTAATTACGAGTTCATACAATTCCTAGCATTCCTAATAATTGGTTCATCAAGTGTAGGAGCTTAACGACAACCAATATAATATTGGGAGAGATTCCCCGGATCTAGACTTCCCCGTACGTTCCCGTATCGACAAAATCAATAATCATGCATCGAATGAGTTAAACAACGCAAGCATTAAGCAAAGAGGAAAAACCCTAACTAATGATGAAAGAAAGCATAGGTCTTAAATAAAAGATGTAAAAACAAATTCCATATATGAGAGCTTCAAAAGATTACATTGATTCCCCAACAAACATACAAGGTTTAGTTCACCATATTCATGGTGAACCTAGATGAATAACAATGAAAGAATGAAAGATAAAACCCTAGAAAGGTGAAGAGGAAGCCTGAGCATCCAAGATCCTCCTTCAAAGGGGTGGAAGAGAGAGTGTTTGCTTCGTTTCTGCCAAGGATACCTAACCCTAGGAAACCCTAAAGCTATATATTATTCGTAAATTACAGAAAATTAGGTCCAAGCCCATAAAAGTGCCGCTCAGCGGTAAAGTACCGCTCAGCGGTGAGTGCGTGAGTAGTTTTCTCCCCTCAGCGGCCATTTGCCCCTCAGTGGACCTCCCGTGACTTCCTGAGTGCCGCTCAGCGGTAAACTGCCGCTGAGCGGTACTTGCGGCTTCTCCTTTTTGCACTTTTTGATGTCTTTTCTGATTTCATCTCTCTCTTCTTCACTTCTTTCACCAAATTCACCTTAAAACCTGTACAAAAACACTGAAATCAAGCATAAACCTGTCCAGCTCTCTTATTTATGAAAATATGAAGAAAAGCATGATTTCAAGCTAGTTTCTAAGTATAAAGGTTGCTTTTAGTATCAATTTTAAGCATGAAAATAACAGTTTTTCAACTGTTATCATAACACACTAAGGACATTGTGTAATTTAAGTGTGGTCTACTGGGGAGAAATTTTGATTTTTCTTTTAGTTTCTGTTAGTTTGTATTTTGTGTGTTAAATTTTTTTGTTTTTGAGTGTTAAATTTTTTCTGTTTTTAGTTATTTTGTGTGCAATAAATTTTACATTTTTCTCTTGATTTCTGGATAATGTCTAAGTTGTAGATTTTTCCTTCACTTACTTAATACTTATAGTTTGAAATCCTTGCTTTTCTCTGCTTGGAAGATGATTATAATGTTTAAGAGGTTGATTTGATCGTGACAAAAACACCCTGTGTGAGAATTTGAGCCACCTAATTTTCTTCTTGTGTGTGATATGTATCTTGATTGCTTGCACATATGCCTTGGCTTGATTCTTTTTGATATACTTGATGGATATGCATGTTTAGAAATGATAAAGGCATTTATTTCTTGAGCCTCTTTAGCCAATAAGCCTACCTTGTTATTATCCTTTGATAACCCTTTTGAGCCTATACTTTCCCCATTTCTTTGTTTTAAAGCTCATACACTTGCCCTAAAGTGAAACAAACCACGATTACCTTAACCTTAGGGAATTTTGGAGCTTTGGAAGTGTTTTGGAAATAAGTGTGGTCTCCTTGGAATTCTGATAAATTGGCTAGTTGGTTCCTCATCATGTTTTGAAATGATGATTGATATCCTGTTGTGTGATAAAGAGAAAAAAAAAGAAAAAGAAAAACAGGATGAAAAAAAATTTGATGAGAAAAAGAGAAAATTGAAAAATAATTCTGTGAATAACGGAGTCAATAAGAGGATTGAATTAGAGGTTTGGGTATTATTTCACTGTGTTTACACTTGTTCCCCATTGCTCCTCTATTTCTTCGGGGTTGTAGCTACTTTCCCATATTTTATCTTCCTCTGTCCTTGGCCCCATTTCAACCCATAAAAGACCTTTTGATCTAAACATGCATATGTTTCCGAGTGTTGATTTTAGAGGCTTGCCAAGTCTGCTTGTGTTTGCTTTCTTGAGTGCATTGAGTTGAAATTCTTTACCCTAGACACTTGAGAGAAACACTGTTAGTGCATTTGTGAGGTTTTGTTATTTTGATCCACCTCTTGAGCTTATTAATTATTTTACCATGTTTTGAATTGCTTGGAAGATTTCTGTAAGTATCTGCTTTATTTGATTTTGTGTTGGATATTGTCTACTTCTTTTATTTGTCCAGATTTCTCGAGAAATGTGTAAATTCAGTTTGTTTTCTTATGAGTCTTTATTTTCTGTATGATGCGTTTATGTCACTCCTTTGATGTCCTATTCCCTTATTTGCGTCTTGATTTTGCCCAGGAGTGCAAAAGACTAAGTGTGATCTATTTTGATGAATCAATATTTTCTTCACTACACTTAGTTTATTGTGCTAAAATTAATCGGGGAATTGTACTTAAATGTCCAGTATTTTCCCATTTTTCCTAATTGTGCTCAATTTGATCAGAAATTCTTATTTTAATTAATTTGAATTATCTGAGGTTAATTACTTACATTATCAATTGTAGGGAAATTGTTGGATAATATTTGGAGACTTAAAATGTGACATCAATTATATTTTAAGCTAAAATGTAAACATATGTGAATTTCATTTTTTTAAGGGACTTGCACTAGTGTCACGGTTTTGGCATTCATTTCTTCTAAGAAGCACTCACGCGACACATTCATTTTGGCAACAAGATCACATGCTTTGGATGGAATCAAAGTGGGAGCCGCGCCACCTAGGATTATTGGAGAATTTTTCTTTGGCTTAATGAAGTAAGGCCGTGAATGGAGGGACCACATATTTCAAGTGTAGCTCACGGTTCTTGACAATTGTGAAAGCAAGCACATGGAGAAGCACATAATGGAGGGGCCACCACTTTTAAGCTTACGTGAAAATGGGGCTTTGTTACCAAAGTAGGCAAAAATGTGGTATTTATTACCAAAGTAGGCAAAAATTGACTAAAAGTGAAGTCGTGGGGGGTCCAAACGACTTCAAATGAAGAAGTCGTGCCCCCCCTGCACGACTTCACACTGTTCATAACAACAGTGTTGAAGTCGTGCACCCCAAAACCGACTTCTGGGTCCTGTAATCGATTACCATTTTTTGGTAATCGATTACACAATGTTGAAATCCTGACCCCTGCAAGACTGGAAATGTGAAGGCAGAAAACGTACTGGTAATCGATGACGCCATTTTGGTAATCGATTACCAGGTGGGTTATGTTGGAAGAAGCACTCTTGCGTGAAACTTTCTGGAAAAATCGCGCCCGGGCGCGGACGATCTGTATGTGGACGAGCGTTCACTGAAAATGGACGAGCGTCCAATGCTCCTGCCGAGGGTCCACTGAGCGCATCTCGACGAGCGTCCTCTTAGCTAGATGGACGAACGTCCTCTTACTTTCTGGACGAGCGTTCTCTATGCCTGGCTGGACGAGCGTCCTCTTCTGCCTGGACGAGAGTCCGCTTCTGCCTGGACGAGCGTCCTCTTCTGCCTTGCACCAAAACAACCTGGTAATCGATTACACATGTTTTGTAATCGATTACCAGTGCTTTTGGTGGCATACAAATTTGAAGTCGTGCAGGGTGGTCATGATTTCAACACTCTGTAATCGATTACCATTACATTGTAATCGATTACAAGGTCTTGAAGTCGTTTTTGGGGTGCACGACTTCAACACTGTTGCTATGAACAGTGTGAAGTCGTGCAGGGGGGGCACGACTTCTTCGTTTGAAGTCGTTTGGACCCCCACGACTTCCCCTATTTTCGTAAATTTGGTTGAATTTGCCCATTTTGGTAATATTATAGGCAAATATGCCTAGTTTGGTGCAAAAACCTGAAAAAGGAGAGAAGTAACAAAGGAGGCTTGATATTCCAGCACATGGGGTCCATTCACCACTTTGAAAGCTTACATACCTCCAAAATTCTTTGCTTTTGATTTTTAATGAAAAGTCACTCACGGCCTTAGTTAGCAAGGTGCTTGGGTAAGAATAGAAGAAGGGCAGCAGCTAGTGGAGAGTCCTCGGTCCATCAAGCTAGGTTTTTGCACCAAACTAGGCATATTTGCCTATAATATTACCAAAATGGGCAAATTCAACCAAATTTACGAAAATGGGGAAGTCGTGGGGGGCCCAAACGACTTCAAATGAAGAAGTCGTGCCCCCCCTACACGACTTCACACTGTTCATAGCAACAGTGTTGAAGTCGTGCACCCCAAAAACGACTTCAAGACCTTGTAATCGATTACAATGTAATGGTAATCGATTACAGAGTGTTGAAATCATGACCACCCTGCACGACTTCAAATTTGTATGCCACCAAAAGCACTGGTAATCGATTACAAAACATGTGTAATCGATTACCAGGTTGTTTTGGTGCAAGGCAGAAGAGGACGCTCGTCCAGGCAGAAGCGGACTCTCGTCCAGGCAGAAGAGGACGCTCGTCCAGCCAGGCAGAGAGAACGCTCGTCCAGAAAGTAAGAGGACGTTCGTCCATCTAACTAAGAGGACGCTCGTCGAGATGCGCTCAGTGGACCCTCGGCAGGAGCATTGGACGCTCGTCCATTTTCAGTGAACGCTCGTCCACATACAGATCGTCCGCGTCCGGGCGCGATTTTTCCAGAAAGTTTCACGCAAGAGTGCTTCTTCCAACATAACCCACTGATGAGAGGGTCGCACCTCCCACAAAAGTTGTGCATAAAAGAATGCAGTATAGACTAGGAAGTGACTCCTAGGTCGTCTCTCAAGGACCAAATTGGGTTCAGTCTCAGATCAAACACATAGTGGGGGGGGTTTTGAAAATGTTTTTGTGATTCAAAAATGATGTAAATTAAGACTGGAAATTAAATACAACCAAACATAATTGAAAATAGTGAAATGAATTAACAAAGCTTGAATACTGAACGGTTTCTAAAATAAGTGAGGAAATTGGAAATGCAAGAAGATAAATAAACTGAACAGAACAGACAACATGATAACAGTAAATTAAACATTCCTAAAGCCAAAACTAATTTAAATGCATTAGAGAAATAAGAAAAAGGAATTCAAAACTATTAAAATGCAATGATAAGCTAAAGTAAAACAAATTAAATGCATTGCAGCAAAGAAGCAGTAAAGGGCTTTAATCAAAAGTTAAAATGTGAGCTTGTGTATCTCCCAATCCGTGACAGCACACCACTTTCCGTGCACACCATTCTTCTACCTAATCTACTCCTTCAATCAGCGTTCCAGCATGGCCCCCTACCACCTTGACCAAGTGTTTCTCTTTCTCCCAGCCAATCACCATCAACCCGTGCCTCATTTCTCCCAGCCATCACTGTGTGCATCCTTTTTCATTGGATTAAAACTAATGAAAACTTCCAAAAATAAAAAAAACGAAATGTGAGGCTGACGGCTCCCTTCACACGTCCAGCCCCACTTAAGTTACGACTCCCAACGCTCCAAACATAGAAAAGTAAAAATCCACAAATATTCTTATCCTAGTGTAAGCACGAGATGAATTCCCGCTTATCCAACGCCCATGTGCTTATAAGTAAGCATAATAAAAAAAAAAAAAAAAAAAAAATTAAGAACCAATGCCAAACAATATCACCGTTACAGCTGCTTGCTCTTCCGTGGACAAAACCAAATGAAAAAAAGAATTTAATGAGAATCTGCTCATTCACGTGCTAATGCTCCAAATGAAATCAACCCTCCTTCTCTAGTAACAGCGTCCAGTTGGGGCTCTCTACATTGCAACCGTCCGCGTGCTTTTTTTCCAGGCCGTGACCGAGAAAAGCAGAACCAAATCTGCACCCCTTGTGTGCTGGAATAAAAGAGACTACAATGCAAATTTTTTTTTTTTTTTTTTGAATCAATTCAAAGCAGCCAGCGAATCACCAAAAACAAGCAAATCACCAAAATTAAATTAAGGAACTCTCCATTCCTCCGTAACAGCGTGCACCATTGTTTTTCAAAAAAATGTTCCAGCCAAAAACTAAAACTCCCCAAATGAGGGTGGCGGCTGGACCCTTTGCTAAGGACGTGTGTCCTCCCTTTAATAGGGATGGGTCCACACAAAAGAAAAACTTTTCTTTTCTCTCTGTTTAGGACACAACTATAAGAGACAAGATACACAACATATTTACCAAAAACACAACAAGAAGAGGAACCACCCAGCCAATTCATCAGAAACCCCAAGGAGACCACACTTGTTCCCAAAACACTTCCAAAGCTCCAAAATTCCCTAAGGTTAAGGTAATCATGGTTTTTCACTTAGGGCTAGTGTATGAGCTTCAAAACAAAGAAATGGGGGAAAGTATAGGCTAAAAAGGGGTTATCAAAGGATCAAAACAAGGTAAGCTTATTTGGCTAGAGAGGCTCAAGAACAAAACTGCCTTTATCACTTCCAAACATGCATATCAATCAAGAATTATCAACAAGAGTCAAGCCAAGGCATATGTGCAAGCAATCAAGAGACATATCACACACAAGAAAGAACACAAAGTGGCTCAAATTCTCACACAGGGTAATTTATGTCACAATCAAATCAACCTCTCAAACATCATAATCATCTTCCCAAGCAGAGAAAAGCAAGGATTTCAAACAAATCAGAGTATCAATGAAATGAAAGACGCATCTACAACCTAATCAAAGTCCAGAAATCAAGAGAAACATGTAAAACTGTACACAAGACACGACAAAAATAACCTAGAAAAGAAAAAAATTTAACCAAGAAAACAAAAACTAACAAAGAAAAAATAAAAATCTCCCCCAATAGACCACACTTAAACTACACAGTGTCCTCAATGTGTCATAAGCATAAGATCGAAAATCAAAACAATGAACAGATCATGGACAAGTGCAATAAAAGTAGGGAAAAGGGGAGAAGAGAGAAAGGAAACTCCCCTGATCATGGTGGCAGTTGCCAATTTTGGACTTTCAGGGAGATGCCTTCCACCATAGTATCCAGCAAGGAGGTTTTGAGGACGAACTGCTTCATCCTCCAAATCTGATCTAGCAGTGAAATGTTTTCCACAGCTGGATCTATGCAATGATTGTTGATGAGCAGGTTCAGCAGGTGCCTGTTGATCTTGAAGCTTTTGTCAATGTTAGCACCTTTATTTTCCACTGTGGGTGTTTGTCTATCAAATTCATGTGTACCTCCTACAATAGGGTTAGTGCAATGTGGCTCTACAGAAATTACATGCAGGGGTATAACACCCAATCCAAGTGTAACAGACTGAACCTCAGATACATCCTCAGAACATGAATCAATTTCAAAATCACAAGCAATATCAACGACAGACTCAGATTCATGTTCAATGCATGGAGAATAAACATTCGGATGCGACATCAAAAATTGGTTCTCATCATGCATAAAGGGAAAATTAAAATCAGACTCATCAACAATATAATCATCAGCATACCTCTCAACAACGTAATCATCAACATAATCAAATTGAGGTATGCTTACCTCCTCTTCCTTGAAGATTGCTAAAGTGTGGGAAGATGAAGGTGGTCTACCTGGTTCAGGATCACTGCTTAATTCTGCCTGCTCCTCAAAATACTCATCACTCTCCTCAGGTGCAAGGGTAGGGACATAGGATGATGGGAAAGTAGATGGCACAATAGTAAGTTTGATGAGAGGGTCGCACCTCCCACAAAAGTTGAGCATATAAGAATGCAGTATAGACTAGGAAGTGACTCCTAGGTCGTCTCTCAAGGACCAAATTGCAGTTCAGTCTCAGATCAAACACGTAGTGGGGGGGTTGTGAAAGGTTTGTGAATGCAATTGAACTAAATTTAAACTGGAACTTAAATACAACCAAACATAATTGAAAACACTGAAATAAATGAACAAAACATGAAGACCAAACGGTCCTAAAACAATATGTGTGAACTAATTAAAATGCAGCAGATAATAAAGAAACATTTGACATACTATTCAAACACAACACTTAAGCTAAAGAAATGAAATGTTATTCATCACGAAATCAACACTTAAAAAGAAAACGCTAATAGTAAAGCAAGATAAATGAGCAAGGCGATTCTAATGCATTAAAATTCTCTGTGCAAGCTTAAAGTTAAATCAAGTAAAACATTATTTAATGCTGGTAAATGGTAATATTGAGTTAAAAGGTGAAATGTTCTATTCAACAGCTTCAACGCAGTCATAAAGCAAACAAATTAAAATAAAAAAAAAACGCATGACAGTGAAAATAAAATCTCGGACTAAGCAACTTCATTCAGCAAAGTAAGTGAATTCAGCTTGTGCACACCGCTTGCAGCTACCTAAAAGAAAAGAAAGTATGTGGACCCAAATCTAAAAGAAACAAAATAAAATGACCGCATGTGAAAGGTGAAATCAGCGCATAAAATTCCATTCTCCTTTGCTGGAACATAACCCCCAATGAATCCATGCACAACAATGCTTCCAAAGTGATTCACCGTGTGCACCTCAGGCCATGACACACCCTCCATCTCAATATCCATGTGCTTCTATTTAAAAGAAAGAAAAATCCCGCGTGCTGCTGCCAAAATGAAGATCCGCGTGCTTCCCAAGCTGCTGTAACCAAGCTTTCTAAAGTGAATGAATCCTCTCAATTGCTACTGGAATCAAAAGGAACTAAAGAACCAGTGCCAAAAGATGCTAGCCGAAACAGCGTGTTTCTCTCATTTTCATAACAGCCCCCCAAGGTGGCGGCTCCCACACACGTCCAGCCCTCTTTTTTTTTTCTACCTTTCCTGAACGCTCCCTAATTTCTCCATTACCCACACCACTTCCAAGATGCTGGACCGTGACACTACTTTCTTTTTGCTGGATGTCACCCTTTTTCTCTGAAGCACCACGTCCTCCAAGCCCAAAAGGAAAGTGAGCCTCCACGTGTGCTCCTTTTGTAAAAGCAAATAAAATGATGATGAAAATCCATTCTCCCTCAGTAGCTTGACCTTGCCTTTTAAAAGAAAGTAAATTCATTTCTTCTCTCCAAATGAAATCACGTGATGCTGCTCCTTCCCATCTCCACGTGAAGGTCTTCCTCTCTCCCCAGCTGGACGGGAGCTGCCCCTTGGATGCTGCTGCCCGCGTGCTTTTTAATTTGCTGGGTGCACCCCTTCACTAAATGAAAGTGAAGTTTCTTTTCTCGGTGGCAGCTTCTCTTTTTCTAAGCACACATGTGTTTTCTTCTATTTCTTTTCTTTTAGCCAAACCAAACAGCATATTCCAGCTCAAGTCTCCACGGATCAGCACAACTTTTCTATTCAACACAAAATAAATCAATGCAACCATATTAGAACACTCAAACAGTAATCACTGGACTGACATAGGGGAGTAAACAAATTACTGGGAACAGTACAAAACTAATTTGAACAAAGTAAAAACTATACATGAAAATAGACATCTAGACGAAACTATGAAAAAAAATTGCATGGAAAACGGATAAGAATTGGACTCAAACGAGGTCACACAAGTCGACACAAACAGCAGTAATCACTGGACTGACATATGAGAGTAAAATAAATACTGGGAACAGCACAGAATGAATTTGAACAAAGTAAAAACTATATGTTAAAATAGACATCCAGACGAAACTATGAAAAAAAATTGCATGGAAAACGGATAAGAATTGAACTCAAACGAAGACACACAAGTTGACACAACATTCACGCGGCAGCCAGCGAAAATAAAAATGGCTAAGATGCATTGGCTCAATTTCCATTTCTCATTTCGCTTTCTAATGTCCCAAAAAGTTATCCAAAATTTTCCCGTAATTAATAATGCAAAATAATAAGCTCAGATAATTCAAATTAGTTAAAATAAGAATTTCCGATCAAATTAAGCACAATTAGGAAAAACAGGAAAATACCGGACGTTTAAGCATAATTCCCCGACTAATTCTAGCACATTAAACTAAGTGAAGTGAGGAAAATATTGGTTCATCAAAATAGACCACACTTAGTCTTTTGCACTCCTGGGCAAAATCAAGACGCAAATCAGGGAATAGTTCAAAGGGCTTTTAGGAAGGTGACACAGACTCAGCATACAGAAAACAAAGACTCAACAAGGACAGAAACAGAATTACACAGTCCTCAAGAAATCTGGACAGAGAAAAGAAGTAGACAATTCCAACACAGAATGAATCAGAGACAGCAGATACTAATAAAATCATCCAAGCAATTCAATACAAGGAAAATATTCAATCAGTTCAAGAGATGAATCAAAAGCAACAGAGCCTCACAGATGCACACAATCAGTGTTTCTCTCAAGTGTTTAAGGTAAAACAATGTCACTCAATGCACTCAAGAAAGCAATCACAAATAGACTTGGCAAGCCTCTAATATCAACACTCAAGCACATACGCATGTTCAAATCAAAAGGTCTTTTATGGGTGTAATGGGGCCAAGGACAAGGGAGGATAAATATGGATGAGAAGTTACAAACCAAAAGAAATAGAGGAGCAATGGGGAACAAGTGTAAACACAGTCAAATCACACCCAAAACCTCTAATTCAATCCTCTTCTTGACTCCATTATTCGCACCCCTTTTTTTTTTCATTCATTTTTTTAAATTTTTTTTTTTCCATCCTGTCTCTTTTCTTTTCTCTCTTTAGCACACAACTATAAGAGACAAGATATAAATCATAATTCTAAAAACAAAACAAGAAGAGGAACCAACTAGCCAATTTATCAGAATCCCCAAGGAGACCACACTTGTTCCCAAGACACTTCCAAAGCTCCAAAATTCCCTAAGGTTAAGGTAATCATGGTTTTTTTTTTCACTTAGGACTAGTGTATGAGCATTCGAAATAAAGAATTGGGGGAAAGTATAGGCTCAAAAGGGGTTATCAAAGGATCAAAACAAGGTAAGCTTATTTGGCTAGAGAGGCTCAAGAACAAAATTGCCTTTATCACTTCCAAACATGCATATCAATCAAGAATTATCAACAAGAGTCAAGCCAAGGCATATGCGCAAGCAATCAAGAGACATATCACACACAAGAAAAAAAAACATAAAGTGGCTCAAATCTCACACAGGGTAATTCTGTCACAATCAATTCAACCTCTCAAACATCATAATCATCTTCCCAAGCAGAGAAAAGCAAGGATTTCAAACAAATAAATATCAATCAAGTGAAGGAAATGATAAGTCTACAACCCAAACAAAGTCCAGAAATGAAGAGAATCATGTAAAACTGTACACACGACAAAACAAAAACTAACTAGAAAAGAAAAAATTTAACCAAGAAAACAAAAACTAACAAAGAAAAAATAAAAATCTCCCCCAATAGACCACACTTAAACTACACAGTGTCCTCAATGTGTCATAAGCATAAGATCGGAAATCAAAACAGTCAACAGATCATGGACAAGTGCAATAAAAGTAGGGAAAGGGGGAGAAGAGAAAAGGAAAACTCCCCTGAGTTATGGTGGAAGCTGCCAATTTTGGACTTTCAGGGAGATGTCTTCCACCATTAGATTCAGCAAACGAGTTTTGAGGAGGACCAACTTCATCAGTACTGCCATATCATCCAAAACGAGATGTTTCTTCTTTCTTCTCCCAGCAAACTGTTCCATCAGTAGCTTTCCTTCCACTGGCAGTTGTTCAGTGTGTGACATCGGAATGGAGATCCCTGGCTCAATCAAAGAAGTAGCAGTACACTCTCCTTCATTAATCACGATTTCCTTAATGTCAGCACTTGTATTCTCATTTAATTCTGCAGCATGGTCATCAAACTCACAATTAATAGCATCTGTTATACGCTTAGAATCTGTCTGTAACACATAATCAATTTCAATACAGATCGGGCAAGAACCAGATTCACAATCACATTCAAAGTTCTCAGAGAACTGTGTCAGATCAAAGTTCAGTCCTAACTCTATAGAGTTATCAGATTGCACAGTTTCCACCTCAAAATCAATATTGATATATGCATCATCAACAGAATCAAAGGTCAGTTCAAGGCTATTATCATTCAAAATTTCATCACAGCAATCATGTCCATTCAAAACAACCCTTAGACCAATGGGTTCAATGGCTGATACTGAATCAAAAATTTTAGAATGATCAATCAAATCTGTATCAGTATCAGTCATGAATCCTATAGAATCAGTGTGTATCAAATCACAGGCATTTGAATGCATAAGCAAATCAGGTAAAGTGTTTGGAATCTCAAGTTCAGAATAAACCTGTTTTTGCTCATTGAAAATTTTCTTACCAATCTCCAAGTCATCAGCTGCATCCTCAAAGCTATCATTTAAATCAAGGTCAGTGCAAGGATAGTGAACATCAGGTATGTCAATGTGCTCTACAGGGAATAATGAATCCACAGCATGAGTGTGCACATGTGTATCAATATCAGAATCCAGAACAGGCTTAAATGGTTCAAGTTTTACCAATTCAAAAACATTAAAATTTACTTGAACCTCAGATACATGAGTAGGGATTTCAAGTTTACAGTAAACCTGCTCAGGTTTTTCCTTTACTACCTCACTTGGATTTTGACCCGCCAGCTTGCAGAGCAACTTCTTTGCCTCTGTTGGAGTTGTGTCCATCAAAGATCCACCAGCAGCTACATCCACTAATATCCTTTCATTGTCCAAGAGCCCTTCATAAAAGTAAATCAAGAGCAAATGCTCTGGAATTTGGTGGTTTGGACAGGCTGTGCAGAGCTTGTTAAACCTCTCCCAATAATCTGGCAGTCTTTCTTCTTGAAATTGCTCAATGGTAGTGATCTCCCTCCTAATGCTGCTTACCTTTGCTGCTGGAAAGAACTTGTGGAGGAATCTCTGTTGTGTTTCCTGCCAACTATCAAAAGGATACTGGTATAGGAACCAGTCTCTTGCTGCACCTTGAAGGGACATTGGAAACACTTTCATCAACACTGTCTCCTTTGAAACACCAGGAGGCCTCATCGACAAACACACCAAACAAAACTCCTTGAGGTGCCTGTATGGATCTTCATGTGCCAACCCATGGAATTTGGGAAGACTCTTGATCAGATCATATATCCAGTCTTGAGAATCTGTCATCTCCTCTATTGTAGTGCAAAACCTGTCTCAGACCTGGACTTCCACTTCAAACAAAGATTAAACCAAACATATAGAAACATAACATGGGGGAAAACCATTATTTACATAATTGGAAACTTCAAGAAACAACAACTAAATGCACAAAATACAAAAGATGATAAAAATCTAAAAACACAAAAATCGATAAAAGAAGTAAACTCAAACAAGACTAACTAAACATCCTAAAACACATCACACAACACAACACTAACACAACAAAAGACCTAAGACTGAACCATTGGTCCCCGGCAACGGCGCCATTTTGATGAGAGGGTCGCACCTCCCACAAAAGTTGAGCATATAAGAATGCAGTATAGACTAGGAAGTGACTCCTAGGTCGTCTCTCAAGGACCAAATTGCAGTTCAGTCTCAGATCAAACACGTAGTGGGGGGGTTGTGAAAGGTTTGTGAATGCAATTGAACTAAATTTAAACTGGAACTTAAATACAACCAAACATAATTGAAAACACTGAAATAAATGAACAAAACATGAAGACCAAACGGTCCTAAAACAATATGTGTGAACTAATTAAAATGCAGCAGATAATAAAGAAACATTTGACATACTATTCAAACACAACACTTAAGCTAAAGAAATGAAATGTTATTCATCACGAAATCAACACTTAAAAAGAAAACGCTAATAGTAAAGCAAGATAAATGAGCAAGGCGATTCTAATGCATTAAAATTCTCTGTGCAAGCTTAAAGTTAAATCAAGTAAAACATTATTTAATGCTGGTAAATGGTAATATTGAGTTAAAAGGTGAAATGTTCTATTCAACAGCTTCAACGCAGTCATAAAGCAAACAAATTAAAATAAAAAAAAACGCATGACAGTGAAAATAAAATCTCGGACTAAGCAACTTCATTCAGCAAAGTAAGTGAATTCAGCTTGTGCACACCGCTTGCAGCTACCTAAAAGAAAAGAAAGTATGTGGACCCAAATCTAAAAGAAACAAAATAAAATGACCGCATGTGAAAGGTGAAATCAGCGCATAAAATTCCATTCTCCTTTGCTGGAACATAACCCCCCAATGAATCCATGCACAACAATGCTTCCAAAGTGATTCACCGTGTGCACCTCAGGCCATGACACACCCTCCATCTCAATATCCATGTGCTTCTATTTAAAAGAAAGAAAAATCCCGCGTGCTGCTGCCAAAATGAAGATCCGCGTGCTTCCCAAGCTGCTGTAACCAAGCTTTCTAAAGTGAATGAATCCTCTCAATTGCTACTGGAATCAAAAGGAACTAAAGAACCAGTGCCAAAAGATGCTAGCCGAAACAGCGTGTTTCTCTCATTTTCATAACAGCCCCCCAAGGTGGCGGCTCCCACACACGTCCAGCCCTCTTTTTTTTTTCTACCTTTCCTGAACGCTCCCTAATTTCTCCATTACCCACACCACTTCCAAGATGCTGGACCGTGACACTACTTTCTTTTTGCTGGATGTCACCCTTTTTCTCTGAAGCACCACGTCCTCCAAGCCCAAAAGGAAAGTGAGCCTCCACGTGTGCTCCTTTTGTAAAAGCAAATAAAATGATGATGAAAATCCATTCTCCCTCAGTAGCTTGACCTTGCCTTTTAAAAGAAAGTAAATTCATTTCTTCTCTCCAAATGAAATCACGTGATGCTGCTCCTTCCCATCTCCACGTGAAGGTCTTCCTCTCTCCCCAGCTGGACGGGAGCTGCCCCTTGGATGCTGCTGCCCGCGTGCTTTTTAATTTGCTGGGTGCACCCCTTCACTAAATGAAAGTGAAGTTTCTTTTCTCGGTGGCAGCTTCTCTTTTTCTAAGCACACATGTGTTTTCTTCTATTTCTTTTCTTTTAGCCAAACCAAACAGCATATTCCAGCTCAAGTCTCCACGGATCAGCACAACTTTTCTATTCAACACAAAATAAATCAATGCAACCATATTAGAACACTCAAACAGTAATCACTGGACTGACATAGGGGAGTAAACAAATTACTGGGAACAGTACAAAACTAATTTGAACAAAGTAAAAACTATACATGAAAATAGACATCTAGACGAAACTATGAAAAAAATTGCATGGAAAACGGATAAGAATTGGACTCAAACGAGGTCACACAAGTCGACACAAACAGCAGTAATCACTGGACTGACATATGAGAGTAAAATAAATACTGGGAACAGCACAGAATGAATTTGAACAAAGTAAAAACTATATGTTAAAATAGACATCCAGACGAAACTATGAAAAAAAATTGCATGGAAAACGGATAAGAATTGAACTCAAACGAAGACACACAAGTTGACACAACATTCACGCGGCAGCCAGCGAAAATAAAAATGGCTAAGATGCATTGGCTCAATTTCCATTTCTCATTTCGCTTTCTAATGTCCCAAAAAGTTATCCAAAATTTTCCCGTAATTAATAATGCAAAATAATAAGCTCAGATAATTCAAATTAGTTAAAATAAGAATTTCCGATCAAATTAAGCACAATTAGGAAAAACAGGAAAATACCGGACGTTTAAGCATAATTCCCCGACTAATTCTAGCACATTAAACTAAGTGAAGTGAGGAAAATATTGGTTCATCAAAGTTCATGACTCTTCTCCCCATCTTCTATGTTGATGCCACTATCATCATCATCTGGAATCTGAACAGTCTGAAATGGTAACTCTGAATCTTGAGACTGTTCCTCAGCGAGTTGAGTGGCCATCTGCCCTATCTGATCAGTCATACTCTGAATGGCAGCTCCTATTTCTTGCTGGAACTGCATGTTCTCTTGCCGAAACTGAAGGTTCTGCATGGTCATCTGCTCCAACAACTCCTGCAATGTAGGCTCAGAAATAGAAGGCTGAGGAGCTGTTTCGGTAGAAGCATCATACTGCTGACTCTCGTATTGCTGGACTGGTGGAGGCATAAAAGTACTTTGGAATGGTGGTTCTTGATATTGATGCTGTGGACCATCATACCATCCCAAGGTAGGGTCATTCCATCCAAGACCGTTGCTGTAAGCATATTGCACAGGGGAAAATTTGCTCAGAAACTGATGCTCAAGATATCCCCAATCGGTAACGGATCTCAGAGGAAGAGAGTCATTCCAATCCTTAGCTGCTCCTTGTAATGAATGCGGAAATGCGCTCAAGAAAATGTAATCAAGAGGGACATCTGGAGGCTTCATTGAAGAGCACATGATGTGGAGCTCCTCCAAATGTCTGTGTGGGCATTCTCCTGCAAAACCATGAAACTTAGGCAGCAAATGTATCAGTCCAGGGGTGAGATCACAATGAAGATCATCCTCCTTAAGTGAAACCGGCTCACAAAGAGCACTCTCAGAAATTAGAGGATGAGTCGTATTGCTCTCAACATAGAAATCAGCAGAATATGAATTACAATCAGAGTAACATGCAGAAGGAGAATCATAATCAGAGGCACTAGCAAAACAAGCAGTGTTCACGAAATCAAAATAGGTAGACATGGAAAAAGAAGAATACTAAAAATCACGAAACAAATAAAACACAACACATTTATACATGCAACACGCACACACAAAACAGAACATCACATCACATCACAACACAAGACAAAACACAACACACACAAACACAACAAAAAGACCTAAGACTGAACCATTGGTCCCCGGCAACGGCGCCATTTTGATGAGAGGGTCGCACCTCCCACAAAAGTTGTGCATAAAAGAATGCAGTATAGACTAGGAAGTGACTCCTAGGTCGTCTCTCAAGGACCAAATTGGGTTCAGTCTCAGATCAAACACATAGTGGGGGGGGTTTTGAAAATGTTTTTGTGATTCGAAAATGATGTAAATTAAGACTGGAAATTAAATACAACCAAACATAATTGAAAATAGTGAAATGAATTAACAAAGCTTGAATACCGAACGGTTTCTAAAATAAGTGAGGAAATTGGAAATGCAAGAAGATAAATAAACTGAACAGAACAGACAACATGATAACAGTAAATTAAACATTCCTAAAGCCAAAACTAATTTAAATGCATTAGAGAAATAAGAAAAAGGAATTCAAAACTATTAAAATGCAATGATAAGCTAAAGTAAAACAAATTAAATGCATTGCAGCAAAGAAGCAGTAAAGGGCTTTAATCAAAAGTTAAAATGTGAGCTTGTGTATCTCCCAATCCGTGACAGCACACCACTTTCCGTGCACACCATTCTTCTACCTAATCTACTCCTTCAATCAGCGTTCCAGCATGGCCCCCTACCACCTTGACCAAGTGTTCCACAATTGTCCAACCTTCATCCAGTGTTTCACGTCTCGCAACTTCGAAAGTACGTAGCTGATCCCTCTCACATATTGGAACTGGAGGACGTTCGTCTTCGCCAAGACCGAACGCTGGAGATGAAGCCGATTCGAATTGAAGACGAACGCACTAGATTACACAAAGGGAAGGACGTTCGTCTAGTAAAAGTGGTGTGGGACGACAAGACTGGCGATTCTACTTGGGAAGTTGAGGATGCCATGAAGGACTTATACCCTCATCTATTCCCTGGTAAGACTTAATTTTCGAGGACGAAAATTTTTTTTAGTTAGGGGGATTGTCACGCCCCATTAATTACACTGATGAGTCACCACTGTGCTTCCATTAATACACCGTGACACGCACACCCTTTCATTAAAACGCACTCACACTCACACTGCATGCATGCTGACAAGTGTCACTTTGGAACGTTCCCAAGAGTTAGTGGAATCCAAGTGGCAGCACGCGGATGGACGTTCGTCCTACGTGGGAGGAGAAATTAATTTCTCTGGAAAACTCTTCCCATTCCTCTGCACACTTCATCTTCTTCCTCCAATTCTCTGATCTCAAACTCTCTACCTTCTCTCTAGAACCCCTGCATCTTCTCTCTTCTGCAACTCACCCTTCTTTGCTTCGTTCGCATTTCAGCACCGTGAGAAGCGTCCCTGCACCGTGAGCTTTCCAGCAAACCGATTGGTTTTGGATTCTGAAACGGGTAAGTTTCACGTCCTCAACCACCCTCCATTTCAACATGCAAACGTCCTTTTGAATCTGCACGAGTCCTCTCTGAACCGTTATTTGGGTTTTTGAAATTTTAGTTTAAGGAAATCTTGGGTTGAAACGTAAAGGGTAGAAAAGAGGGTACTGGAGTCTTGTTTTCTTTCTCTGAAGAACGAACGCACATTTCTGAATCCGGGTAAGGGAAGCTTATTGGTTTAATTCATTTGATGTCTGTACTGCATGCGCGTATGTGATGCTTGAAAATATGATTTCTGATATCTGACTTTTGAGTATATGAATATGATTCTGAGATGATATATGAAAGTGTTGCATGTATGTACTGGGAACTGTACGTTTGTGTGTATGAATGTCCTGTAAATTTGTATGTAATGTGATCTTGATATTTGATGTTGGTATATGATTTTGATTCAAAGATTTAGAAGTATAGAGTATACTGTGAGATGAGTAATTATATGAATGTAAGTTATACTGGAAAATGAGTTACTGTAAGATGATTTTGAATATGTAAAGACTATGAAAATGAACGTTCGTATCGATACGGTCATTTACCGTTCGGTAGTCTTGGTAATTTCCTTGAATTAGTTGAACCCTTTCATTTGGAAAGGACTCCCTTTGAGGACGAACGCCCTCTTATATATATAGCTTTACGTTGAGCATTTGGCCAGACGTACACTTCATGAGTGTTGCGTGAGAATTGAGAAGCTTGATATCATCCTTTTTGATCACTTAGTCAAATTGTAAGACTTAAATTTAAGTATTTTATCTTAATAGAAATCCCAAAACTTCTTTGATTTTGGGCGCGTACGTCCTGAAGTGGCGCTCGGTCTTAGACCGAACGCTCGTCCTCAAAAGAGTAAATGATAAGTAGCGCTCGGTCTGATACCGAACGCTCGTCCAAATGTGTATGTGGTAAAAGAACGCTCGGTCATATACCGAACGTTCGTTCCTTCATTAATTATCAACGAACGGTAATAGCGTTCGCCCTGAATAGACGTATCGTTCGTCCATCAATCTAAATAGCGTTCGTCCAAATATCTCTAATAACGTTCGTCCAAAGACTTCAGTGACGTTCGTCCAAAATTTCCATTTTTAGCGCTCGGTCATTGACTGGCAGTTTGTCTCCTGAATTAATTCTTGTCCAGTTTATTTATCTAAACAATTTGTGATATGTCTATCCATTGGATTCGTTCCAGAATTATTGAATTTAAATTATTCTAAGTAAATTACAGATCATTCTAGTTTCAGTTCATCTAACTGATTCAAGTTCGTGAAAGAGCCTTTCTTGGTATTGTATTAACGTTCGTCCTCTATTATAAAGAGGGCTAGACGTTCGTTCTTTTATGAAAGTGAAACTAAGAATGAAAGTGTGAATAAGATGAAAGATTAAGATGTGCGAATGCCATGAGGAATGAAATTGTGATTGTGGAATTTGAACGAGCGTTCCATGGAGGAACGACTCTTGAATGGAAATTGAGATTTTTGTAAAGTATGAATGTGGTAAGCTTAGCTGGCGGGTCATCCTGATATTCCGTGAGTGCTCGTTCTCAAGTAGAGAGGAGCATGTCATGTGTGGGAATGGCAGGAGGTCTTAGTCCATAACTGTAACTTGGACAGAACGGACTAACCTCAGGTGGCAGCTGACGAGTATTCCAGCTCTTCCACCTGGGTGCACGAACGTCGTAGCTACACAGAATTCATACATGTCCGGACGGTCGGTCTAGTATCAGGACTTTGGTTGAATTAATGTATGATTTGAATGATTGTGGCGTGAATAAAATTATATGTTGATATGTATAAACTGTATGTTTGACTTGAATTAAATTCAATAAGCTTACCCTTGCATTTCCTTCGTGTTGTCTTGTCTATGTTTATCCGTCTTGTCAAATGCAATGATCATCCGTGTGGATGTGAGCAGAGGGAGATGCGTCTCTGGAGCAAACTCTTGAAGAGGAACTCGCTGCTGAAGAAAATTTAGTAGAAGTTGAGGTGAAGGCCGAACAGTGAGGCGTTCGGTTGTTTAGTTAGTGTAATTAGAGTAGCGAGCGGCTGTGAGCGAGCGCTCTTTTTGTTGATTGTAAATAGTTGGACGTTCGGTAAAGTTTTTGTAAACCGTTCGTCCTTGTTCTTTTGTGAACGCTTGTTAATTAATGAAAGGCCGTTCGGCCGTTTAATTTAATCTGTTTCCTTTACTTTTAAAACTGTTTGAGTTATTGATACGTGTAATTATTCTGAGTATATGGTTGATGACTGTATAATTTTGGGATGTTACATTATTGGTATCAGAGCAGTTTTGTTCTTCTAAAGGACGCTGTAGGTTATGAGTGCATTGCGTTTTTGCTGTGTGCTTATTATGTGTTTGATGAGTTATTATTTTAAACTCTTGAACAATTCTAACGCTCGTTTTCTGATGAACCAGAGAACGAATGGCCCCTAGACTTCCTCCTCCTCCACAGCCTAACGAGTCTGACGCTCCCAACAACAATAGGATGTTGGAGGCTGTAATCGAACGGTTGCATCAGCAAAATACTACCCTTATGGAACAGAACGCTGCTGCTCTACAGAGTTTGGAGGCCGCACGCGTCAACTCTGAAGCCACGCAGAGGCAGCTAATGGAGATTATTGCTGCCACAAGAGGCGCGCCGGGGGCGTCCTCTTCTAATACTGCACCACATGCCGAGTGGAGTTTGGAGAGCTTTCTCCAACACCGTCCAGCCAAGTTCAGTGGGACGTGCCTTCCTGATGAGGCAGACCAATGGCTACGGGATATGGAGAGAATTTACAACGCTAAGATGTGCCCAGATGAGAACCGCTTAGCATTCACAGAATACCTACTAACGGGAGAAGCGAGCCACTGGTGGGCGAGCGTGAGGGCCTTATTAACAGACGCTCACAGTCCTATTACTTGGGAAGTTTTCAGGAGCAAATTCTATGAAGAATACTTTCCAGATAGCGTCCGTTTCTCCAAAGAGGTGGAGTTTCTACAGTTGACACAAGGAGGGATGACCGTTTCTGAATATACGAACAAGTTTAAGCACTTGGTTCGTTTTAATACCATGGCAACTAATGCGGAATGGCAGTGTAGGAAATTTGAGAATGGTTTGAGGAGCGATCTAAAGGTGTTAATCTCTAGCTTGTGTATCCGTTCATTTCCTACATTGGTTGAAAGGGCAAAGATATTGGAGAAGAACATGGCTGAAGTTGAGCAGCGTAAGAAGCAACAGACTTCCAGGGGACCGATATTGACAAGACCAAATATGACTCGGAATATTACTCCATATGCGCGTCCAGGACAGTCAAGGGGATCGCAAGCAGTGGTGGTTACTGGACAGTCGGGACAATCAGGGGCAGTGAGATGTTTTCAATGTGGAGGACCCCATTACAAGTCAGCTTGTCCTCAATTGGTGGGAGTAAAATATTGCACTCGTTGTAGAAGACATGGTCACCTGGAGAACGAGTGTAATACGGGTGGACGTGCGGTAATGAGGCCACCCAACACTGGAAGGAATCAGACGAGAGGTGGTGGACGAGCCCAAGCTGTTGGGCGTGTGTACGCGATTACTGGGGCAGAAGCAGCGAGCTCAGGTACGCTCGTCACTGGCACGTGCTTGTTGTATGGAATAAATTGCTGTGTGTTGTTTGACTCGGGGGCGACGCACTCCTTCATCTCGAAGGCGTGTGTTGATAAATTGGGGTTAGTAGCGAGCGAGATGCAGTTTGATTTGGTGGTATCAACACCAGCAGCTGGGGAAGTTAGGACGTCTACAATGTGTGTTAGATGCCCTATTGAGGTAGAAGGACGTAGGTATAAGGTGAATCTCATCTGTTTGCCTCTCAAGGACTTAGAAGTAATTCTGGGAATGGATTGGCTGAATACCAATCGCATTCTCATAGATTGTGGAGCTAAGGAGTTGATCTTTCCGGAAGAAAATGAAGAAGAGTTGAGTGTGACGCTCGGCCAGTTGAAAGAAGATATCATGGAGGGCGCGAGTTGCTTTTTGATTATGACGCATGAAGACTTAGGGGTTGCGGAGAAGAGCTGTGAACGTTCGTCCAATAAGTATACTGAAGAACGAGCGGTTGTAGAAGAATTCCCGGACGTCTTTCCGGATGAGGTGCCTGGACTACCACCCGTTCGTGAAGTTGAGTTTACCATTGATTTGGTAACAACCGCAGCCCCCATATCCGTTCAACCATATAGAATGGCACCTGCTGAATTGGTTGAGCTTAAAAAGCAAATTGAAGAATTGATGGACAAGAGGTTCATCCGTCCAAGCGTGTCCCCTTGGGGAGCGCCAGTGTTATTGGTGAAGAAGAAGGATGGCAGCTCTCGGCTTTGTATTGATTATCGTCAATTGAATAAGCTGACCATCAAAAACAAATACCCATTGCCTCGCATTGACGACTTGCTGGATCAATTGCATGGAGCGAGCGTCTTCTCAAAAATAGACTTGAGATCGGGCTATCATCAGATTCGTGTTAAGGAAGGGGACATCCAGAAGACGGCCTTCCGCTCTCGTTACGGACATTATGAGTATGTGGTCATGCCGTTCGGTGTGACGAACACTCCAGCAGTCTTCATGGACTACATGAACAGGATCTTTAGGCCGTACTTGGACAAGTTCGTGGTGGTGTTCATTGACGATATTCTCATCTACTCCAAGAGTTGTGAAGAACATGAAGAGCATTTAAGGGTGGTACTCGGAGTGTTGAGAGAAAAAGAGCTATACGCTAAGTTGTCAAAGTGTGAATTCTGGATGAAGGAAGTGCAATTCTTGGGTCATGTTGTATCCGCGGGTGGAATTTCAGTTGATCAGGCTAAGGTACGAGCAGTTTTGGAATGGGAGAGCCCACGCTCGGTCACGGAAGTGAGAAGTTTTGTGGGGCTAGCGGGCTACTATAGACGTTTCATTGAGGGATTTTCTAAGATAGTAGCACCGTTAACTCGTCTTACAAGGAAGGATCAACCGTTCGCATGGACTGATTTGTGTGAAGAGCGCTTCCAAGAGTTGAAGAATAAGTTGACGAACGCTCCAGTTTTGGTGATTCCGGACACTGCCAAACCCTTTGAAGTCTACTGTGATGCGTCTCACCAGGGTTTGGGGTGCGTCCTTATGCAAGAGAAGAAGGCAGTGGCGTACGCCTCTCGGCAGTTGAAGATACACGAGAGGAATTATCCGACGCACGACCTGGAGCTGGCTGCGGTCGTCTTCGCTTTGAAGATTTGGAGGCACTACTTGTATGGATCCGTTTTCCAAGTCTTCAGCGATCACAAGAGCCTCAAGTACCTCTTCGATCAGAAGGAGTTAAACATGAGACAAAGGAGGTGGCTTGAGTTCTTGAAGGATTATGACTTCGAGTTGCTTTACCATCCTGGAAAAGCGAACGTTGTGGCGGACGCCCTAAGCAGGAAGTCAGTGCATGTCTCGCTAATGATGGTGAAGGAGCTGCACTTAGTGGAGAGTTTTCGAGACCTAAGGTTGCAGTTTGAGTTGGAGCCGAACAGTATCAAATGCTGCAACCTTAGGATATCCAGTAATGTGTTCGACCGAATCTGGATGAAACAACGAGAGGATGAAGAATTGATGAAGATTTTAAGCGCGCTTGGTACGGATCAAGCCAAGCATTTCAACGCTGGAACGGACGGCATGTTACGTTACATGGGACGGACGTGCATTCCAAATGATGGAGAGCTGAAGCGAATCATCTTGGAGGAAGGGCATCACAGTCGTCTTAGCATACACCCTGGTATGACTAAGATGTATCAAGACCTTCGACGTTCGTTCTGGTGGCCAGGAATGAAGAATGACATCGCTCGTTTTGTGGCATCTTGTCTGACCTGTCAGCGAGCGAAGGCGGAGCATCAGAGGCCGGGCGGCCTATTACAACCTTTGGAGATTCCAGAATGGAAGTGGGACAGCATCTCAATGGACTTCGTGACACACTTGCCTCGCACATTCAAGAATCACGATTCCATTTGGGTGATAGTGGATCGTTTAACGAAGAGTGCTCACTTCCTACCCATCAACCTGAAGATGTCATTGACTAATTTGGCAAAGCTCTACATCAAAGAGATCGTTCGTCTGCATGGAGTGCCGTCCAGCATTATCTCTGACCGAGACACCAGGTTCACCTCTCGGTTTTGGCAGTCGTTGCAAAGTGAACTGGGCAGCAGACTCCAAATGAGTTCAGCGTACCATCCTCAGACGGACGGTCAATCCGAAAGAACAATCCAGACGCTTGAAGATTTATTGCGAACGTGCGTACTTGATCACATGGGCGTTTGGGATGAAGTCCTGCCATTAGTGGAGTTCACCTACAACAACAGCTTCCAGTCAAGCATTGGAATGGCTCCCTTCGAAGCTCTGTACGGACGCAAATGCCGCACACCACTTTGCTGGTTTCAAGAAGGAGAAAACATATTGACTGGACCCGAGCTCGTTCAACAAACGACTGAAAAGGTGAAATTAATTCAAGAGAGGTTGAAGACGTCCAGAAGCAGGCAGAAGTCATACGCAGATAAGAGGAGACGACCCTTGGAGTTCGAAGCTGGCGATCATGTTTTCCTAAGGTTAAATCCAACTACGGGAGCAGGAAGAGCATTGCGTTCAAAGAAATTATCTCCTAAGTTCGTGGGGCCGTACCAGATCACAAGAAAGATTGGACCTGTTGCATACGAGCTAGCCCTACCTCCACAATTGTCCAACCTTCATCCAGTGTTTCACGTCTCGCAACTTCGAAAGTACGTAGCTGATCCCTCTCACATATTGGAACTGGAGGACGTTCGTCTTCGCCAAGACCGAACGCTGGAGATGAAGCCGATTCGAATTGAAGACGAACGCACTAGATTACACAAAGGGAAGGACGTTCGTCTAGTAAAAGTGGTGTGGGACGACAAGACTGGCGATTCTACTTGGGAAGTTGAGGATGCCATGAAGGACTTATACCCTCATCTATTCCCTGGTAAGACTTAATTTTCGAGGACGAAAATTTTTTTTAGTTAGGGGGATTGTCACGCCCCATTAATTACACTGATGAGTCACCACTGTGCTTCCATTAATACACCGTGACACGCACACCCTTTCATTAAAACGCACTCACACTCACACTGCATGCATGCTGACAAGTGTCACTTTGGAACGTTCCCAAGAGTTAGTGGAATCCAAGTGGCAGCACGCGGATGGACGTTCGTCCTACGTGGGAGGAGAAATTAATTTCTCTGGAAAACTCTTCCCATTCCTCTGCACACTTCATCTTCTTCCTCCAATTCTCTGATCTCAAACTCTCTACCTTCTCTCTAGAACCCCTGCATCTTCTCTCTTCTGCAACTCACCCTTCTTTGCTTCGTTCGCATTTCAGCACCGTGAGAAGCGTCCCTGCACCGTGAGCTTTCCAGCAAACCGATTGGTTTTGGATTCTGAAACGGGTAAGTTTCACGTCCTCAACCACCCTCCATTTCAACATGCAAACGTCCTTTTGAATCTGCACGAGTCCTCTCTGAACCGTTATTTGGGTTTTTGAAATTTTAGTTTAAGGAAATCTTGGGTTGAAACGTAAAGGGTAGAAAAGAGGGTACTGGAGTCTTGTTTTCTTTCTCTGAAGAACGAACGCACATTTCTGAATCCGGGTAAGGGAAGCTTATTGGTTTAATTCATTTGATGTCTGTACTGCATGCGCGTATGTGATGCTTGAAAATATGATTTCTGATATCTGACTTTTGAGTATATGAATATGATTCTGAGATGATATATGAAAGTGTTGCATGTATGTACTGGGAACTGTACGTTTGTGTGTATGAATGTCCTGTAAATTTGTATGTAATGTGATCTTGATATTTGATGTTGGTATATGATTTTGATTCAAAGATTTAGAAGTATAGAGTATACTGTGAGATGAGTAATTATATGAATGTAAGTTATACTGGAAAATGAGTTACTGTAAGATGATTTTGAATATGTAAAGACTATGAAAATGAACGTTCGTATCGATACGGTCATTTACCGTTCGGTAGTCTTGGTAATTTCCTTGAATTAGTTGAACCCTTTCATTTGGAAAGGACTCCCTTTGAGGACGAACGCCCTCTTATATATATAGCTTTACGTTGAGCATTTGGCCAGACGTACACTTCATGAGTGTTGCGTGAGAATTGAGAAGCTTGATATCATCCTTTTTGATCACTTAGTCAAATTGTAAGACTTAAATTTAAGTATTTTATCTTAATAGAAATCCCAAAACTTCTTTGATTTTGGGCGCGTACGTCCTGAAGTGGCGCTCGGTCTTAGACCGAACGCTCGTCCTCAAAAGAGTAAATGATAAGTAGCGCTCGGTCTGATACCGAACGCTCGTCCAAATGTGTATGTGGTAAAAGAACGCTCGGTCATATACCGAACGTTCGTTCCTTCATTAATTATCAACGAACGGTAATAGCGTTCGCCCTGAATAGACGTATCGTTCGTCCATCAATCTAAATAGCGTTCGTCCAAATATCTCTAATAACGTTCGTCCAAAGACTTCAGTGACGTTCGTCCAAAATTTCCATTTTTAGCGCTCGGTCATTGACTGGCAGTTTGTCTCCTGAATTAATTCTTGTCCAGTTTATTTATCTAAACAATTTGTGATATGTCTATCCATTGGATTCGTTCCAGAATTATTGAATTTAAATTATTCTAAGTAAATTACAGATCATTCTAGTTTCAGTTCATCTAACTGATTCAAGTTCGTGAAAGAGCCTTTCTTGGTATTGTATTAACGTTCGTCCTCTATTATAAAGAGGGCTAGACGTTCGTTCTTTTATGAAAGTGAAACTAAGAATGAAAGTGTGAATAAGATGAAAGATTAAGATGTGCGAATGCCATGAGGAATGAAATTGTGATTGTGGAATTTGAACGAGCGTTCCATGGAGGAACGACTCTTGAATGGAAATTGAGATTTTTGTAAAGTATGAATGTGGTAAGCTTAGCTGGCGGGTCATCCTGATATTCCGTGAGTGCTCGTTCTCAAGTAGAGAGGAGCATGTCATGTGTGGGAATGGCAGGAGGTCTTAGTCCATAACTGTAACTTGGACAGAACGGACTAACCTCAGGTGGCAGCTGACGAGTATTCCAGCTCTTCCACCTGGGTGCACGAACGTCGTAGCTACACAGAATTCATACATGTCCGGACGGTCGGTCTAGTATCAGGACTTTGGTTGAATTAATGTATGATTTGAATGATTGTGGCGTGAATAAAATTATATGTTGATATGTATAAACTGTATGTTTGACTTGAATTAAATTCAATAAGCTTACCCTTGCATTTCCTTCGTGTTGTCTTGTCTATGTTTATCCGTCTTGTCAAATGCAATGATCATCCGTGTGGATGTGAGCAGAGGGAGATGCGTCTCTGGAGCAAACTCTTGAAGAGGAACTCGCTGCTGAAGAAAATTTAGTAGAAGTTGAGGTGAAGGCCGAACAGTGAGGCGTTCGGTTGTTTAGTTAGTGTAATTAGAGTAGCGAGCGGCTGTGAGCGAGCGCTCTTTTTGTTGATTGTAAATAGTTGGACGTTCGGTAAAGTTTTTGTAAACCGTTCGTCCTTGTTCTTTTGTGAACGCTTGTTAATTAATGAAAGGCCGTTCGGCCGTTTATTTTAATCTGTTTCCTTTACTTTTAAAACTGTTTGAGTTATTGATACGTGTAATTATTCTGAGTATATGGTTGATGACTGTATAATTTTGGGATGTTACATTTGGCATTCTTCCTGATGTCCTAAAATGTATTTCCGAAATTTTCCTGCACTTCAAAAATGCGCTTAATCAGCTCAGAAAACCCAAATTAGCACAATTACAAATTTCCGACCAAATTAAGCAGAATTCGGAAAACGGGGAAATAACAAACAATTAAACACAATTCCCTGGTTTATTTAAGTGCAATAAACTAAATATAATTCAAGAAATAACGACTCATCACCCACCTGGTAATCGATTACCAAAATGGCGTCATCGATTACCAGTACGTTTTCTGCCTTCACATTTCCAGTCTTGCAGGGGTCATGATTTCAACATTGTGTAATCGATTACCAAAAAATGGTAATCGATTACAGGACCCAGAAGTCGGTTTTGGGGTGCACGGCTTCAACACTGTTGCTATGAACAGTGTGAAGTCGTGCAGGGGGGGCACGACTTCTTCGTTTGAAGTCGTTTGGACCCCACGACTTCACTTTTAGTCAATTTTTGCCTACTTTGGTAATAAATACCACATTTTTGCCTACTTTGGTAACAAAGCCATCAAGCTATGGAGTTCTCGGCCAAGAGAAGAAGGATGTTCACGGTCCAGCAGTTTTCTTTACGCAGTCACAAGAGCTTGGAGAGAAGATCAAGGCTGTCCAGCCACGTTGAAAAGAGAAGACAACATCATATGGAAGAAAGAAGGGAGCTGTTGTTGCATCCAGCAGAAAGGAGCTCTTTGCTGTCACGGCCTTGCTGCACTTGAAGAGAGAAGATGTATGGTCCAGAGTGGTGTTGCACGTGAAAGGAACCAGCAAGCATGGGAAAAAAATTCAGTTTTTAATTTTGGAGAAAGAAAGTGGATGCCAAAATATTGGAACATCTCACGGCCAGGAGTTGGGAGTTAGAGAATATCATGGCTTAAAAAAATATAAAAGAAGAAGTGTTGTGCAGATTGGAGAGCCCACGGACAAGGTGTGGGCAACAGCACCTTTGGATTGGAGAGGAATATTTTGATGAAGGGCATACACGGTCAGATAAAGAAAGTTCACGTTGGAGAATTAATGGGAGACACCATGCAGCAAGGTATGGGGAGAATGAATGTGTGCACACTCACGGCTGAAGCAACACATGAAAGGCCACTAAAAAAAATCATTTGAAAAAGCATGCACATAAGGATGCGGTGGATGGGTGCTGCAACATTTTAATTTTTAAAGAAGCATGTTTTGAAAGACACACGACCCATGCTCATATGGTAGGTCCATCATATTTTGGAAGGATATGCAAAGAGAAACAAATGCACATATCACGGCCTCATCCAGCAAGCAGAGTTTTGGAGGTGCTGCACACACACTCCACGGACTTGTCCAACAAGCAGGAAGGAAAAGAAGAAGGTGTCTCGACCTTGCTGGAAGAAGGGAGCCCACTGGAAGGATATTCACGTATTCTTAGCTGTTTCATACCCTTGTCAGCATGCTCCACACACAGCTCACGTTCAGAATAGGAGAGAAGCACTTTGGAGGATGGTATTCACGGGCAGAGGGTGCCATGGCTATAAGAAGTGTGGAGTGTGGGAGTTCTGGCAGGGGATTTTAGGAGTAGTTTAGGAAAACACTCACAGCCTGGAAGAGGCTCTCGCCTCTTCCTTTTCCAGTAGCGCAGCATATAGTTTTTCATTCCAAACAGTGTGTAGAATTTTATTTTTGTAGTGTCACAGCAGTTGCTCATTTCATTTTCACTTGTACTGTCCAGAATTTTAATTTAAGTCTTCAATCGGTGATGAATTCTGTAACATCCCAAAATATAGTGATAACCATAATCAGAATTAATTACATTAATCATTAAAACAGTGCAGTCTTTACAAAAAGATAAGAGGTCTAAAACGTCGAACGTTTTAAAATACAAAAATGTAATGTAGCCGACGGTATCCAAATTCTAAGACTAAACAAAAATACTATCAGCTACTACATGTCGAGCACTCTAGGGCTCGACCTTAATCCCTACTTCAACCGGTCCAACATCTTCCGAAATTTCTTCTGCCAGCGCCTCTTCCAGCAGCTCACTTCCATCTGCTCCCATCCACATGGATGATCATCGCAAGGACAAGACGGACGTACAAAGACAATCGACAACACAAAGAAGAGAACACAGGGTAAGCTTATGTAATTTAATTCACACATTAAAGTATCAATTCAATCCAGTCAAACATACCAGAATGATTCAACATAAATAAATAAACAAATATCCAACAACTATTTCTAGACGGACCGTCCGGACTGTATGAATCTGTGTAGCTACAGGCGTCCTTGCACCCGAGTGGTGTAGTAACTGGGATACACTCGACAGCTGCCACTCGAGGTTAGTCCGTTCTTACGTCGCCCATGTTAACTTATGGACTAAGGACCTCCTGCCATTCCCACACATGAACCACTCTCCTCTAAGTGAAGACGAGTGTCACGGAATATCAGGATGGACCAAGCCAGCATTAGCATGCCCACAGTCATACTTTACCAAATTCCACATTCAACATATGTGAGTCGTTCCTCCCTGGAACGCTCGTACAACATTCATAAACGTTTAATCATCTCATATAATGTTCATCATTCAAAATCTTTCACTTTTATTTTCATTTTTGTCTTTCAGTCCGAGTATGTAAATAATCAAACTTTCAGCCCTCTTTATAACGAGGACAACCGTGAGGAACGAGACTGAAGAATTTACCCCGTTCCAAAATAAAGTAATACTGACTACCAGATAGATGAACGACCTGTATTAACACGGTGCTCGACACTGTCGGTCGACACAGATGAATGATCTGTATTACAAGGGGGTTCGACACTGTCGGTCGACACAGATGAATGATCTGTATTACAAGGGGGTCCGACACTGCTGATCGACACAGATGAATGTTCTGTATTACAAGGGGGTTCGACACTGCTGATCGACACAGATGAATGTTCTGTATTACAAGGGGGTTCGACACTGTCGGTCGACACAGATGAATGATCTGAATTACAAGGGTGCTCGACACTGTCGGTCGACACAGATGGACGATCTGTATTATCAAGGGTGCTCGACACTGTCGATCGACACAGATGAATGATCTGTATTTCAAGGATGCTCGACACTGTCGGTCGACACAGATGGACGATCTGTATTATCAAGGGTGCTCGACACTGTCGATCGACACAGATGAATGATCTGTATTTCAAGGATGCTCGACACTGTCGGTCGACACAGATGGATGATCTGTATAATCAAGGGTGCTCGACACTGTTGATTATAAGTTCTAAGTAAAAGACCTACAAAGCTCATGCTCGACCAGAATCCTTCCCAATGAAAGTATTCCAATTCAAAGAAGTTTACTAGAACACCAAACGGTCGAGAACCGTTTAATGTCGGACATACGTTATCATAGGGAAGTTGATATTCAAGTTTCACTTACATTCTCTCGTTCCTAAGCATGTATATTTCGTATTCATACACGTCACTCATATCATACATTTCAACCAACATATATCATATTCATTTAGTAAAGCAACGTTCGACCATGCATACTCAATCGACATACATCTCATACATTCAGTTCATATCATGTTTACATACAACATACAAGTATAAATTAAATTACTAAGCTTCCCTCACCTGGATAGCAGTGTACTCCCGAAAAGCAAGGTTTTGTTCGACCTCTAACAGCGTTCTACCCTCAGGTTTCGCTCAACAACTTTCCCTTAATCTAAAACACCAGAAATCAGAAACAACTCAGACCTCTACCCCATGCCTGCAACTGAATCTTAGTTTGCATGTACTACAGAACAAACGTTCAGATCAACGTCCAGAGTCGAGTGACTTACCGGTTACAGAACTAGGATCTGTTCGGTTCGGATTGAAGCTCACGGTGCCAGGAACGTTCCTACGGTTCTGAAACGTGATCGGAGAAGAAGGTGATGAGTTACAGTAAAGAGAAGGTGAGGGTTTCTAGAGAGAAGTTGGAGAAAACGAAAGGTTGGGTTCTGAGGAAGAAGATGAATGGTGCAGGTGAGAGAGAGTTTTCAAAAATTCTAAGTGTGTTAAACTCACGTTCGTTCGAACGAACGTCTCCCAAGTTGACACCTGCACACCAATTCTGAAATGGGAAGCTTCTCCCACGACAGGTTGCGTGTGTGCATGCAGTGTTTGGTACGTTTTTAATGTTTCAGAGAAATGATGGGCGTGGCTTTCCGTGTATGCCAGAGAGGGAGGGGATCAGATTAGGTAGTGGGTTTTAATGGCTGAGAAATGATGTGGCGTGCATTAATGGTGAGGATGTCAGAAATTATCTTTGCTAAATATCAAGGGTCTTACAAATTCCATTTTCAGTTAAATGTTTTTATCTGTTAAATTTATCGTTTAGGATTTTCTACACTGTTAATTTCTGTCATTGCGTTTTACCATTCGTTTATTTTCAGACCTTTTCTATTTTTACCATTCAGTTTTTTACAGTCTTTAAAATTTATTTCAGTGTTTTTAAATTCAGTTGTGTTTAAATTCCAGTTTTAATTTATTTTTCCACATCAAACAAAAATCACAAAACCCCCCCTTTCGTTTTAAATCTGAGACTGAACTACAAATTGGTCCTTGAGAGACGACCTAGGAGTCACTTCCTAGTACTATACTGCATTTCTTTTATGCTCAACTTTTGCGAGAGGCGCGACCCTCTCGTCAGTCACCTTCGTCCAGTTCGTCCACTTCGTCCACTTTGTGTACTTCCTCCACTTCCTTAACTTCGTCCACTTACTCCACCTCGTAGAATTCGTCAACTTCTTCCACTTCGTCTACTTACTCCACTTCCTCCACTTCCTCAACTTCGTCAGCTTTTACCACTTCCTCCACTTCCTCCACTTCCGCCACTTCGTCTACTTCGTCCACTTCCTCAACTTCGTCAACATCGTCCACTTCGTCAACTTCGTCCACTTCATCCACTTCTTTTACCTCCTCCACTCCGTTCACTTCCTCCACTTCCTCCACTTCGTCCACTTCTTCTACTTCGTCCACTTCTTCAACTTCTTCAATTTCGTCCACTTCGTCCACGTTGTCCACTGATGAGTCAATATTTTCTTTATTTTACTTAGTTTATTTTGCTAGAATTAATCAGGGAATTGTGATTAAATGTTCAGTATTTTTCCGTTTTTGCTAATTGTGCTTAATTTGACCAAAAATTCTTATTTTAATTAATTTGAATTATTTGAACTAATTATTTTCATTATTAATTGTAGGAAAATTGCTGGATAATATTTGGGACATTTTGGAGGTCAAAAGAAAATATGAGATCAATTTTGTTTAAACTAAAAAGAGAGAGGTGTGGATTTACTTTTTCGAGGTGCATGCGGTAATTTATGGGCTTGAAAAAAGAGAAGAGCTGGTCCAACAAGCTTGGGGGTGCACACAGCAGCGGCTGTTTTGGAAGCATATGCATGAACATTCCACGGCCTGGTCCACAGCAGCAGCCTTCACGGTCCAGCACACTCCACGCCCACGCGTCCAGCAGCACACGGCCCATGAGCAAAGCGAACTTCACACGCACATGTGACATCCATCAATCTGCACCCACGGCCTGCTCATTCACTCGGTCCAGCAGCTTGGAAGCGCATCCAGTAGTTACACGTCCAACAATAAGTCCAGCTTTGGAGAAGTAAGCAGCTACCGAGAGAAAAGTCCAGCAGAGGTTGCGCGGTACGGAGATGGAGAAGCTTCTTTTAAAATGAAGAAGTGGTGTTGGAAGAAAAAGGGATGCCACAGCCCACACTTGGCAGCGCCCAGCAGCAGCCACGTTGAGGAGAGAATTCCACGCTCCAGCTTCAACAAGGGTCCAGCATCCAAGTAGCTCCCGTCCAGCAAGTCAAGAAGCACGCGTCCAGCAACAGAGAGCAAATCCAGCAGCAGCAAGCTGGCCCAGAAAAAGAGGTGACGCACGTCCAGCAGAGTGGAAAGCAGCGTCCATGGATTCAATTAGAAGAAAAGGGCAGCAACATTCCACGGCCCAACAGAGAAGAGAGGTGCACATGGGAGCACGCGTCCAGGTGGCTTGGGAGAAATTGGTGTGCACGTTGAGGGGAGACACGCAACCTAAGAGAGGAAGCCTTCACGTCCAGCTAGCATTGAAGTGGTGTGACGGTGAGAAAAAGAGTGGTCTGGAAGGAGGGCTTCACTTGGATTCACGGGTCAGCACGTTCAATGAAGAAAGGAGTGCACAGTGTTGGAGAAAATGGGGTAACACACAGCAAGAAGTGAAGCCCACGGCTGCACGTCACGCTCCACACCTTCTACCACGTTCCAACAGCATCCATCATTCCAACATCACGGCCCACACTTGGATCCCACGTCCAGCATCCAGCAAAGACTTCACGCGTCCAGAAAAGCAATGGAAGGTAGCATCCAGCAAGACATGGAGGTGCACGAAGAAGCCATAGAAGAAGCGGTCCAGTGTCCGGCCTGCACAGTCCAGCAGAAGCAGAAAAGAAATAGGTCCAACACATGGGAGAAATCAGCAGCCGCGGGAGGGAGAGTGATGTCTCGGCCTGGAGCTGTTCCAGCCGCCACCACGGTTGGAGCTCTCAATCTCGGCCTGAAGCTGGTGCAGCTGCCACCATGGGATATTTTCTTATCACTTGTAAATTTAGAGAAATGCACACAAGGTTACGGTACTAGAAGATGTAGGAATTTTATGTTTTTGCTTTGAATCAGGAAGAGCCGCTACCTTCATTTTGTGTTACTAGCATTTTCTTTCTTTTATTCTAGAAGCAGCAGAACTGTAACATCCCAAAATATAGTAATTACCATAATTCAGAATTAATTACAATTAACAGCAACATAAACAGTCTTTGCATTAAACTCAGCGTTTAAAAGCCGAACGGCATCAGTACAAAAGAAAGTACGTTCAAAATAGAATTCAGAGATAAACAGGACGAACGGTTTTACAAAACATTTAACCGTACGTACAACTATTCTACCATTTACATCACAAATCTAACGAGCGCTCTAAGGCTCGGCCTTGACTTCCACCTCAACAAGATTTGCATCTTCCAAATTTTCTTCTTCCATTATTTCTTCAAGAGATGCACCACCATCTGCTCACATCCACACGGATGATCATTGCATTTTGACAAGACGAAAGTACATGGACAGTAGACAACACAATGGAAATGCAAGGGTAAGCTTATAATATTTAATTTATACAATTAACACATACATTTAACACTTCAATTCATACATACGACATGTAATTTTATCATATAATTTAACATAGAAATATGTATATAAATATGACAGACCGTCCGGACTGTATGAACCATGTAGTTACAAGCGTCCTTGCACCCGAGTGATGTAGTAACTGGGATACACTCAACAGCTGCCACTCGAGGTTAATCCCTCGCCCATAACTAAGCGATGAACGAAGAACCTCCTGCCATTCCCCCACATGACTACCCCCTTCTACGTGAAGATGAGTATCACGGAATATCAGGATGGACCGCGAGTCCTAACTTATCCATGTTCATACTTTACCAAATTTAGCATTTAATACAACTGAGACGTTCCTCCATGGAACGCTCGTTCAAATTCCGTAATCATAAAATCACTTAACATAACGTTCGCACTGTAATTTATCATAATTCATAATCAATCTCATCTTTAACTTTAAGAGTACGAAAGGACGAACGTTCAGTCCTTTGAAGAAAATAGGACGAACGTCCAAATACAGTACTGGATGGACGGACGTAACTCTCTGTTTGACCAGTTAAATGAACTGACTATATTGAAGGTATAATGATACTTAGAAAATTTCATAATATAGATCTTGGACCAGATTCAATGTATCAAGGATGGTCAATAACACTTATAATTTTCTTTGTAAAATTTTGTATATATAGAACTGATGCCAGTATTTGAACGAACATAAGAGGATAGATATTCAAATGTTGGAACGAACGCTATTTTGGACGAACGCTTCGGTATCAGACCGAGCGCTGTTTAGGACGAACGCTTCGGTATCAGACCGAGCGTCATTTAGAACTAACGTTCGACATAAGGCCGAACGATATTAAGGACGAACGTTCGACTTGAGGCCGAACGCTATGAAAGACGAACGTTCGACATAAGGCCGAACGCTATGAAAGACGAACGTTCGACATAAGGCCGAACGCTATAAGGGTGAACGCTTCGGTTAAAGACCGAGCGTTCCGTATTTGTAAAGTTTCAAATATTTAAATACAGCTGAGCTGAACCGAACGCTCAGTCAATCAAATGGGGACGCTCGTTCTCGAGCAGAATTCTTTCCAATTGAAGGAATTCCATTCTAAGTTGTTTAAAGGAAAACCGAACGGTCTAAGACCGTACGGTGACGAGCGTCATTTATCAAGGGGATGATTTAAGTTTCAGATTTCTCAAACTTAACAAATTTCCAGATTTCAACCTTTAAACTTATACTTTATGCTTCATAGGATTTTCAATTTATACACTTTATAACATGCATTCCAGTAACTTCATATTCAACATCAAAATACAGATTTACTTCATACAACATAACATCCATTTTTCATACGTATCAAACCAACATGCAGATTAATCAAAATCAGAAATCATATTCCATAACAGGGATCGTCTATACAGCTCAAACATCATACTTATCATACATGCAAATTCCAGATTACACAATCATGCAAGTATAAATTAAACGTATAAGCTTCCCTTACCCGGATTGGAAATCAAACTTGTCCTAGATGCGAATGTGGCTTCGTCCAATTACGTTGTTCTTAGGTTCTTGACTCTTCCAGAACACAATCTAACCACGGAATACAGATCACTTAGAATACATGCTTGCATGCAACTAAAAACCCTATTTTTCCAGAACCCTAAAGACGAGCTACGGAAAGGGGACTTACCAGCTTAGAACCAAATTCTGTTCGGTCCAAACTAACGTCCGCGCCTCTGGAAACGTTCCTATGGTTCTGAAATGGGATTTGGAGAAGAAAATGAGAGGTTACCGTAGAGAGAAGCTTGGGAGTTCTAGAGAGAAGTTGGAGAAGATGAAGAAGTGTGTTTCGTGAGGAAGAAGATGAGTGGTGCAGGTGAGAGAAAGAGTTTTCGAAATCTGATTTTTGTTAACTCGCGGTCGTTTGAACGAACGTGTCTCAAGCCGACACCTGCACCCAAACTCTGATTTGGAAACTTCTTCCGCAACACGTGGCGTGCGTGCATGTGAGGCAAAGTGCGTTTTTAATGTTTCCAGAGAAATGATTTTGGCCCAGCTTTCCGTGCACAGCAGAGAGGCGAAAATCAGAGTTGGGAGTGGGTTTTAATGGCTTGAGAAGTGATGTGGCGTGCATTAATGGTGATATGACAGGTAATTTACAGAGTTAAATTTTCAGGGTCTCACATTCTCCTTAACTACAAAAATTTTCGTCCTCGAAAATTTAGAACTTACCCGTGAATAAGTGCGGATACAAGTCCCTCATTGCACTCTCCACTTCCCACGTTGAATCTCCAGTCTTGGCATCCCACACCACCTTCACTAAACGAACGTCCTTTCTCTTGTGTAGTTTAGTGCGAACGTCCTCAATGCGGACTGGTTGCAACTCCAGCGTTCGGTTCGGTTGTAGTTGAATGTCTTCCAGTTCTAAGACATGAGAGGGATTGGCTATATACTTTCTAAGCTGAGACACATGGAAGACCGGATGTAGATTTGATAGCTGAGGAGGTAACGCCAGTTCATAAGCTACTGATCCAATCTTCTTCAAAATTTGATACGGCCCTATGAACTTGGGAGACAGCTTCTTTGGACGAACGACTCTGCCTACTCCAGTGATTGGGTTAAGTCTCAAAAATACGTGATCTCCTACAGCAAACTCCAAAGGTCTTCTTCTTCTATCTGCATAGGATTTCTGCCTGCTCAGGGACGTCTTCAGCCTCTCCTGGATTAACTTCACTTTGTCAGTCGTTTGCTGGATGAGCTCAGGTCCAGTTAGCACGTTCTCTCCTTCCTGGAACCAGCAAAGTGGTGTTCGGCATCTTCTCCCATAAAGTGCTTCAGACGGCGCCATTCCAATGCTAGATTGGAAACTATTGTTGTACGTGAATTCTACCAGTGGTAAGACCTCATCCCATGCGCCTAAGTGGTCCAGGACGCACGTCCTCAGTAAGTCTTCCAAAGTCTGGATGGTACGTTCAGACTGGCCGTCCGTTTGCGGATGATATGCTGAACTCATATGTAGCTTGCTTCCTAATTCACCTTGTAGAGATTGCCAAAACCGAGAGGTGAATCTCGTGTCTCGGTCAGAAACTATGCTTGAAGGCACTCCATGAAGACGAACGATCTTCTTGATGTACAACTTAGCCAAATTTGTCATTGACATCTTCAAGTTCACGGCTAAGAAGTGGGCGCTCTTAGTTAATCTATCCACGATCACCCAAATTGAGTCATGATTCCTGATCGTGCGTGGTAGATGGGTCACGAAATCCATGGAGATGCTATCCCACTTCCATTCAGGAATCTCCAATGGTTGAAGCAATCCACCTGGTCGTTGGTGTTCGGCCTTAGCACGCTGACAAGTCAAGCAGGACGCTACAAAACGAGCGACATCACTCTTCATTCCAGACCACCAGAACGACTGCCTAAGATCCTTATACATCTTAGTCATACTGGGATGTATGCTAAGACGGCTATGATGTGCTTCCTCCAGTATGATCCTCTTCAGCTCGCCATCATTGGGAACGCACGTCCTATCCATGTACCGCAATAGGCCGTCCGTTCCAACATTGAATTCTTTGGCTTGATCCGAACCAAGCACGCTTAAGATCTTTACCAGCTCTTCATCCTCACGTTGCTTCATTCTAATCTGGTCAAACACATTGCTAGATATTCTAAGATTACAGCACCTGATGCTGCTAGGATCCAACTCAAACTGTAATCTTAGATCTCTGAAACTCTCCACTAAGTGCAGCTCCTTCACCATCATTAACGAGGCATGCACTGTCTTCCTGCTTAGGGCGTCCGCCACTACATTGGCCTTCCCGGGATGATAGAGCAACTCAAACTCATAGTCCTTCAAAAATTCTAACCAACGCCTCTGCCTCATGTTCAGCTCCTTCTGATCAAATAAATATTTGAGGCTCTTGTGATCACTGAAGACTTGAAATGTTGATCCGTATAGATAATGCCTCCAAATCTTCAGTGCAAAAACGACCGCTGCCAATTCCAGGTCGTGCGTTGGATAATTGCGTTCGTGAATCTTCAATTGGCGAGGCGCGTACACTACTGCCCTTCTCTCTTGCATAAGCACACAGCCCAACCCTTGATGAGACGCGTCGCAGTATACTTCAAAGGGCTTGGACGTGTCTGGAATTATCAAAACTGGAGCGCTCGTCAGTTTTACCTTCAGCTCCTGGAAACGCTCCTCACACAGATCAGTCCAAGCGAACGGCTGATCCTTTCTAGTCAATTGTGTAAGCGGAGCCACTATCTTGGCGAACCCCTCTATGAAGCGTCTGTAGTAGCCCGCAAGTCCAACAAAACTCCTCACCTCTGTGACCGAACGCGGGCTCTTCCAATCCAACACTGCTCTCACCTTAGAAGGATCCACTGAAATACCTTCAGCCGAGACCACATGGCCCAAAAACTGTACCTCCTTCATCCAAAATTCACACTTGGACAGCTTTGCATACAACTCCTTTTCTCTCAACACGCTCAGCACTGCCCTCAAGTGTTCTTCATGCTCGGCTTGTGTCTTAGAGTAGATGAGAATATCATCTATAAAAACGACCACAAACTTGTGCAGGTATGGCCGGAAGATGCGGTTCATATAATCCATGAACACTGCAGGAGCGTTCGTTACTCCAAATGGCATCACTACATACTCGTAGTGTCCATAACGTGACCTGAAAGCAGTCTTCTGGATGTCGTCCTCCTTCACCCTGATTTGGTGATATCCCGAACGCAAATCAATCTTAGAGAACACCGTTGCCCCATGCAGTTGATCCAATAAGTCATCAATCCTTGGCAACGGGTATTTATTCTTGATGGTCAGCTTGTTCAATTGCCTGTAGTCTATACACAACCGAGAGCTGCCATCCTTCTTCTTCACCAAGAGCACAGGCGCTCCCCATGGTGATACGCTCGGCCTTATAAATTGCTTTTCCATCAACTCTTCAATCTGCTTCTTGAGTTCAACCAACTCTGCAGGCGCCATCCGATAGGGTTGAACGGAGATAGGTGCGGCTGTCGTCACCAAATCAATGGTGAATTCAACTTCACGAACGGGAGGTGATAACAGTTGAAAAACTGTTATTTTCATGCTTAAAGTTGATACTAAAAGCAACCTTTAGACTTAGAAACTAGCTTGAAATCATGCCTTTTGTTTATATTTTCAGAAATAAGAGAGCTGGACAGGTTTATGCTTGATTTAAGTGTTTTTGTGCAGGTTTTGAGGTGAATTTGGTGAAAGAAGTGAAGAATAAGAGAGAGGACATTAGAAAAGACAAGAAAGAGTGCAAAAAGGAGAAGTCGAAGGCACCGCTCAGCGGCAAACTACCGCTGAGCGACACTCAAGAGGTGACGTTGGAACCGCTGAGGGGCAAAATGGCCGCTGAGGGGAAGAAAGAAGACGCGCAATCACCGCTGAGCGGCACTTTTTGGGCTTAGACTTTTGTAATCTTTTGTAACTCTAGATTAGTATATAAGGGCTTGCACGTCCTATAGTTAGGCATCTTTGGCAGAAACGAGGCAAACACTCTCTCTTTCACTCCTTTGAAGGAGGATCTTGGATGCTAAGGCTACCTCTTCCACTTTATTGGGTTTATTCTTTCATACTTTCATTGTTATTCATCTAGGTTCACCATGAATATGGTGAACTAAACCTTGTATGTTTGTTGGGGAATCAAAGTAATCTCTTGAAGCTCTCATATATGGATTTGTTGAGTACATCTTTGAATTAAGACATATGCTTTCTTTCATCATTAGTTAGGGTTTTTCCTCTTTGCTCAATGCTTGCATTGTTTAACTCATTCTAATGCATGATTATTGGTTTTGTTGATACGGACACGTACGGGGAAATCTAGATCCGGGGAATTTCTCCCAATATTATACTGACAATATTATATTGGTTGCCTTTAAGCTCCTGCACTCATGAACTAATCATTAGGATTGCTAGGAATTGTATGAACTATTTGATTAGGGAGAAGCCATCTAGAATGGTACATTAGAGAGTGGCATTAACAATGATGATTTGAATGTTGAATTCCTAAAATATATGAGAGTGGATGAGATGAAATTGACCCCCAACAACATATTCATTCATATATTTCCTTGAAAGTGTTTATCTTTTGTCTTTGTCATTGATCAATTCATGCATACATATTTAATTTTCGTCTTTGCATATTAAACTTCAATTATTGTGTTCTTAAGTCTTAGCTAATCAACAAATCACATAACTAAACTAGGCCGTGAGTCCTTTGGGAGAACGATACTTGGTCTTACGAAGTTTATTACTTGAAACGATTCGGTCATACTTGCCGATTGTGAAACAAGTTTGTGACATCATATTTTGGTGCTTACAAATTTGTCCATCAAGTTTTTGGCGCCGTTGCCGGGGATTCGTGGTTTAACTGGTTAATTTGTGTGATTATTGATTATCTTTGACTTTAATTTTGAATTTCTGTTTTTATTTATTCTGTTTTTATTATTTTATCTTTTTAGATTTTATTTTTATCCTTTAGGTTAGATTTTATTTTTATCTTTTTAGATTAGATTTTATTTTAATTTCGAATTTTTATTTTATTTTATTTTTCTGTTTATATTTTTCAGTTTGTATTCTATTTGATTTTATTTTATTTTTTCTGTTTTCTGTTTTTCTGTTTTCTGTTTTTATTTTCTGTTTTTTATTTTTCGGTTTTTATTTGATTTTATTTTATTTGATTAGATTATATTTTATTTTATTTTATTTTATTTTCTGTTTGTATTTTATTTTATTTTATTTTATTTTATGTTTTTATTTTTCTGTTTTTATTTCCTATCTTCTTATCTTTTCAATTATATCCTTTGATTTTTTTCTTTTCTCTATCTTTTTGTGCTAACAATTGTTTTTAGGGTTTTGTGCCTAATGTCTGCAGAATGCAATTTGGTCAAGAGTTTTACTATAGGGGCACTCAATTCTACCAAAGTAATCTCAACCAATGGTGGGAACCTCACTCAAGCATGGATCAAAGCCAATTTTGGCAAGCTGCTGGACAATTTGAGAACCAACCACAACAACAATGGCAGCAACAACCCTTTCTATCAGGAAGTTTGGATAGGTTGGAGGACACCCTTCAACGATTTTTGAAAAATTCCGACTCTACTCAGAAAAGCATTGAAGAATCATGTAAAAGAATGGAGATGCAACTTCGTCACATTAGTCAGATATTAAATGATGATGTTAATACTGATGTTAACCTTAAGGAGGAAGGGCAAGTCATTATCACTGAAAGTGACAAGATTCTTGATGAGGAAAAATTAGAGGGAGATGAGGAAAGGGTAGAGAGAAAAGAGAAAGAAGAGTTGAGTGAGAAAGATAAAGATGAAGAAAAAGAAAAAAAATTGGTTGAGAGAGAAGAGAGAAAGAAAATTTGTGTGAAGATAAAGAAGTTGAGGAGAAAAAGAGAAAGGAAGAAAAAAATAAAAGAAGAGAAAAAGAGAAAATTTAGGGAGAGAAAAAGGAAGAAAAAGAAGATGAGAGGAAAGAAGAAGAAATCACATGAAAAATCACATCCTCATCTAAAGAAGAATCATAGGAAGGAAAAGAAATTTAAGTGCTTCATGGAAATCTTCAAGAAATTGGAGATTAAAGTTCCTATGATTGAGACACTACAACAGGTTCCTGGTTTGATCAAATTTCTGAAGAAGTTCAGTAGGAAGAAGAAGAAAAAGAAGAAGGAACTTGAGCTTTACTGGGTCAAGCTAATGACATTAAAAGAGCGCTTGCTGGGAGGCAACCCAGTGAATTTAAAAACTTTTGATTTGGTTTTGTAATTTTTAATTTGTGAACATTAGTTTTGTAAATATTTTTGTTGGATCCAGCATCTACTGAAGGATGTTAGGTTTGTAACACCTACTGATGGGTGTTGGTGAGAAAATTTTGCACCTACTGATGGGTGCTGGTAAGTTGGAAACACCTACTGATGGGTGTTGGTGGAATTTGGGTCAGGCTCGTGACGTTAAACAAGCGCTACCTGGGAGGCAACCCAGTTGATTGATTGTTTTTGTTTGTTTATTTTAGTTAGGGTTTGCATAAGCATTTTTAACATTGAATTGCAGGGAACCTATGAGGGACATGTAGGGAAGGCACGTAGGTCAAGAAAAGAAGGAGAGGAGCACATCACGAAAGTGCCGCTGAGCGGTATTTTACCGCTGAGCGGTACTCTCGCAGACTGGGCTTTAGTTCCCCTTAGCGGGACCCGAGCCCATTAGGGTATTTTTATACCCCAAGCTGCGTTTTAGGGTTTATTTCCAAACTTCTCTCTGCACAAACACTTCCACACACCTTCTCCTAGGTTTTCCACATCTTTTCACTCTTCCCTCTTAAGAAAATCTCTCTTCTATTCACTTTTTCACTAGTGTGCCATCAAAGTTTGGGGTTGGAAGAGAGCATTCTAGTTTGAAGGCATTCTCATTGCATCTAGTATCTCCACCCAAGTAAGTAAAATGCATTTTGTTCATTCTAGGGTTCTTGAATTTGAATGTGATTGTCAAAGCATGAATATTTAGGGGTTTTGATTTCTATGCATGATTTGATGATATATTTGATGTTTGAACCGATTAAACTGCATGATTATGAACTGGAAAACTGAAAATTGCATTTGGGTGGAGTTAGGGAAGCTTTAAAACTGATTTTTCAAAAATCTGCAGAGTTACCGCTGAGGGGTAAATTACCGCTGAGCGGCACTCTGCCAGATTTGGTTTTTTCTGATTTTTGCGTGTTGGAATGTGGCGCTGGTGGCGCTGAGGGGAAATTCTGGCCCTCAGCGGTGGTTTAGCTTCGACAGGAGTTATGTTCTATGTTTTACTAATGATTAACATCATGTTCTGTGGTTTTGCTTGTGTTTTGAATGTAGGAATGACATCCTCTTCAGGAAAGAGATTGAAAACCATGGCAACCAAGAGAAAGGAAAAGGAACCAGAGCAGCCCCATAATGGCAGGTTCCTCTCTAGGAAACATGAGAAGCACTTTAGGGTGGTTCAGGACAGGAGACTTCTAATGGAGAGAAAGGTTGGAATGATACCTAACTTTGCTCCTCAATTTGGAGAGCAAGTGTTAGGGAATGATTGGGGGAAGCTAGCCACTTATCCATCACCTGCCAACATAGCTGTGGTGAAAGAATTCTACACCAATGCAAAGAAGATTGGTGATTATCCAGCTGAGAATTATTTGGGCTATGTTAGAGGCCATGCTATCAGGTATGATCCTGACTCCATCAATAACTTTCTGGATACTGTGTGGGCTGGTGAGCAATGCCAGTTTGCTCTTAGCATGGAGGAAGGTGCTGACTTTGAGGATGTTGAGAGAGTATTGTGCATACCTGGAGGACACTTCCAAAGGAAT